>NC_090374.1:119713311-119907983 GCF_036365525.1 Heterodontus francisci
TCACCCTCCCACACTTTCATGATTCCAAAGACTAAATCATTTAGACAAATTGTGAACAGTGGTCCTGCCAATGATCCTTGTGGGACCCCACTTCCCACCTTCTGCCACTCTGAATAGCTGCACTTTACCCCTACTCTCTGTCTTGCAGCCAGCTCGCTACCCATTCTGCTCCCTGTCCCCTGACTCTGCATGCTCTGACCTTATTCATTTGTGTATTATGTGGTACATTACCAAAGGCCTTTTGAAAATATAATTACAGCTAATGCATTACCCTTGTCTACTCTCTGCTACCTCTTCAAATAATTCAATGAGGCTAGTCAAGCAAGACTTCCCCTTTCAAAATCCATGCTGACTATCCATTATATTACTTTTGGTTTCTAGATGTTTTGCTATTTTTTCCCAGATTAGGAAGTCATTATCTTTCTGACCACCAATGTTAAGCTGACTGGTCTATAGTCCCTGCACATGCTCTTTCTCCCTTCTTAAATACAGGTTTAATATTAGCTATCCTCTGGCACGATACCTTTTTCTAAAGAATGATCAAGTATAATTTTGTCTCTGCTGTCTCCTCCCTAGATTCTTTTAAAAAGCATGGTTGCAATCCATCCTATCCAGAGATTTTATCCTCTTTTGAAATGGACTAGTTTATTTAATAATTCTCCTCTACTTTAAATACAGTTACATTATTTCGAATCTCATCTTCCAATGGCACTTTCCCCTTATCCATCTTCCTGGTAAGTACTGAAGCAATATAATTTAATATTTCTGCCATCTCACCACCGCTGCTTGTGATATTATCCTGATCGTCCCCCAGGGCCCTGTTACATCCCAACTTTCCTTTTATTATTTTGTGTGTCTGTAGAATATTTTACTGCTTTGTTTTATGTTCCTTGATAATTTCATAGTTGCTTTTCCTCTTTCAAATTGTCTTTTTAGACTTCGCTCTAATCTCTTCGTATTCTCCCTTGTCATGTTCCCCCCATTGTCTAAGTACTTAGTGATGCCTCTTTCCTTACCCTCAATTTTTCCCATATGTCTTTATTCATCCATGGTCTCTCATTAGCATTTAGCTTGTTTGTGTTTTCTCGTGAAATATTTTTTCCTAGGTTCTACGGAACACCTTTTTAAATGTTTCCCATTCCCCCTTGAAATCATTGTCTATATATACAATATTGGCAAACACTATGTCTACTGAACACACACACACAAACTATTACTAAATCATTTTCACTATCACAGGAGGATAGGTGATCCTAACTGCTCTGGACGACAGCATGTTCTTCCACATCGTTATGACCGCAGTGAGACCATTAATGTTAAAACCAGATATGAAACCCCAGACCAATTTAAAGCATGAACTCTCTGGAAATTCTTTAAGACTTTTATTATAACAACTAAGTGCCACCAGGAGAGGTGGCCACTGCTGGGACTGCACCCAGTCAGCAGTGGGATTGTGGGCATCGGCCCCGGAAGAGAGGTAAGTTTTGGGACCTCACCGAGGACAATCTGCCAGATCCCGGCGAGGAAATGAGGAAGTGGGTGGTTTCTGTCAGGACGGGGGGGGGGGGGGGGGGAATCTTTATTTCAGTGGCTGTGGTTGGAGCATCAGGGGGCCCCTCCATGGGGCACAGGGTGCCTGATGAGGAAGGACCCCCCCACCCCAGGCCACAAGGGGGCCGCCAGGTTTTACTTGGTTTTACCACTGGTCTTCTGTACAGCCTATCAGCCTTCAGAAAATCTGTTAAATTTATCTAGAATCAAAAGTCAGTAACCCAGTGTCCTTTTCCAATATGCAAAGTCACCATGTCGGGCTGCAGCAGAGCCACCTGGGCGTTCCACTATTTCCAGGTGTTAGCAGCTGCCATGCACATTTACATCCTCAAAATCGCTGACACCTTGTTTACAATCCAGAAGTGTGGGAAGATGAAACCTTTTGTTCTTCAGGTGTTACACTCCTGCCACCTCTGTTTTTCAAAAAAGTCTTTGATCTAGGATCTTTGTTGTTCTGGTAACCAAGATTTGTGTCGTCTTTAAGCAGAATTGATGTGAGGTCACCTGACTTAGAACACAGAACATAGAACAGTACAGCACAGTACAGGCCCTTCGGCCCACGATGTTGTGCCGACCCTTTAACCGACTTCTCTGACACTATCTTAAACTTTAGAAAAAAAATCACAGTTTTTAAACATAATCATGTTACTAAGTCCAGCACTCATAATAGGCACCTTTACTCGCTGTTTATTTCAAATCGCCATGGTATAGTAACCATTTAGCCACTCGTCCTCCAATGTCATACTCTTGTCTCCAAAAAGACGCTTTCAAGCTCTCCAGCCCACCACATCTGCAGCCTCCTTTTAATGATGTTATTGCTATGACATTAAATTCTTGTATCATAGGAAACCAACATCTATACACACAAGCTGTTTTACAATATATAAATACACTACAACATGCTATGCAAAAAATGGACAAAAATAAATGAAATCAGCACTCAATTCTGCCAAATCAATGCTAAAAACAGTCTAATAAACTGAAACTCAACATACAATGAGAATATTTCATTTAGTGTGACCCAAATCGGATTTTTGGCTATGACAATACCAAGTCCGGGAAATTTAACAAAAATCACCAATGCAGCAACTCATTTCCACAGCTTCACAAACAAACTTTCTTCCTGTGCAGGCATTAGTTTTTTAAGCTTTATCTTAAAGTTATTTCAAAGGTAGAAGAACAGGGGAATCTGGCAGTACAGATACACAAATCACTAAACTTGGTGGCGCAGGTTAATAAGGCCATAAAAAAACAAAGCACTTGGGCTCATTTCTAGGGCGATAGAATTGAAAAGCAGAGGTTATTTTAAGTTTTTATAGGATTTTGGTTAGACCACATTTGGAATCACCTTGAACAGCTCTTGTACCCATATTATGAAAAACAAAAGCAGTGGAGAAGGTGCAATAAAGATTTACAAGGATGACACCAGGATAGAGAGATTATAACTGTCAGGAAAAACTGAACAGTCTGAGGCTCTTTTCTCTAGAAAAGGGAAGACTGAGGGGTGACCTAATAGAGGGCTTTACAATTATGAAGTCATTTGATAGAACAGACACAGAGAGAAAGTTTCCACTTGCAGGGAGACGAGAACTAAGGGCCATAAATACCAGATGGTCATTAATAAATCCAATCAAGAATTCAGGAGAACTTTACCCACAGAGTGGTCAGAATGTGGATGTGCGACCACATGGAGTAGTTGAGGGGGCTAGCATAGATGCATTTAAAGGGAAGCTAGATAAGGGAGAAAGGAAGAAAGGATATATCTTACTAACCATTTTCTCAACCTGCCCTGCTACCTTCAACAATTTGTGCACATATACCCACAGGACCATCTGCTTCTGTAGTTTATTATTTTATCTTTTGTATTGCCTCCCCACGTTCTTCCTACCAAAATTTATCACTTTACACTTCTCCACATTAAAATTTCAGCTGCCATGTGTCCACCCATTCCACCAGCCTGTCTATGTCCTCTTGAAATCTATCACTATCCTCCTCACAGTTCACAATACTTCCAAGATTTGTGTCATCTGCAAATTTTGTAATTGTGCCCTGCACACCCAAGTATGGGTCATTAATATAGATCAAGAAAAGCAATGGTCTGAATACCAACCTCTGCAAAACCTCACCATATAACTTTCCTTCATTTTGAAAAAACAACCGTTCACCACTACTCTCTGTTTCTGGACATATGAACATACAAATTAGGAGTAGACCACCCGCCGCCTCGAGCTGGTCCGCCATTCAATAAGATCACGGCTGATCTACCTTAAAAATATTCAAAGACTCTGCTTCCACCGCCTTTTGAGGAAGAGAGTTCCAAAGACTCACAACCCTCTGAGAAAAAATTTCACATCTCTGTCTTAAATGGGCGATCCCTTATTTTTAAACAGTGACACCTAGTTCTACATTCTCCCACAAGAGGAAACATCCTTTCCACATCCACCCTGTCAAGATACCTCAGGATCTTAAATGTTTCAATCAAGTTGCCTCTTATTCTTCTGAACTCCAGCATATACAAGCTTAGCCTCTCCAATCTTTCCTCATAAGACAACCCACCCATTCAAGGTATTAGTCTTGTAAACCTTCTCTGGACTGCTTCCAACGCATTTACATCCTTCCTTAAATAAGGAGACCAATACTGTACATAGTACTCCAAATGTGGTCTCACCAATGCCCTGTACAACTAAAGCATAACCTCCCTACTTTTGTATTCAATTCTCTTTGCAATAAATGATAACATTCTATTTGCTTTCCGAATTACGTGCTGTACCTGCATACTAACCTTTTGCGATTCAAAGAACAAAGAACAAAGAAAATTACAGCACAGGAACAGGCCCTTCGGCCCTCCAAGCCTACGCCGATCCAGATCCTCTATCTAAACATGTCGCCTATTTTCTAAGGGTCTGTATCTCTTTACTTCCTGCCCATTCATGTATCTGTCTAGATACATCTTAAAAGACGCTATCGTGCCCGCGTCTACCACCACCGTTGGCAACGCGTTCCAGGCACCCACCACCCTCTGCGTAAAGAACTTTCCATGCACTAGGGCACCCAGATCCCTCTGTATCTCAGAGCTCTGCAATCTCTCATCGTTTAGATAATATGCATTTTTATTCTTCCTGCCAAAATGGACAATTTCATATCTTTCTACATTCTACTCCATCTGCCTGATCTTTGCCCACTCACTTAACCAATTCACTAACCCAACTTCATATCCATACTGCCACTGTCGCTTTTATTCCATGGACTTCAACTTTGCTGACAAGCCTGTTATGAGACACTTCATCAAACACCTTTTGGAAGAAATGTACACATCAACTCTCTCTGTAACCTTATCAAAAAACTCAATCAGGTTAGTTAAACACAACGTGCCCTTAACAAATCCATACTGGCTTTTCTTAATAAAACCACATTTGTCCAAGTGACTTAATTTTGTCCCGGATTATCGTTCCTACTACCAAGGTTAAAATGACTGGCCTGTAGTTGCTGGGTTTATCTTTGCACCCTTTTCTGAACAATGGTGTAACATTTGTAATTCTCCAGTCCTCTGGCACCACCCCTGTATATAAGGAGGATTGGAAGATTTTTTTTCCCCAAAATATACTTTATTTATAAAAATTTGTTGAAAAAATACATTACAAAACAGTTCAATTTTGACATTTCGGAAAGTGCAATAAAGATCAGATTCCTTTGGTACAGGACATGTGGTGCCTCACAACTCTTGCCATTCTATTTTATATGAAATGTACATTTGCATTACATAGCAAAAACATTGTTTTGGAGCATATAGCCCGAGGGGTTTTACATGGGTTCTAGCCTCTTGATATACTACAGTGGGAGGTAGAGCATGGCTACCCGACCCGAAACCGACGACAGACGTCGGCTCGGGTCGCTCTTCTGGGTCCGGCATTCGGGCTCGGGTCGGACACACTCTATCACCACTTTCGGTATGTGGCTCAAATGTTAATGTTCTTTTTGGACTTGAAAGTTTCTTGAGTTGTTTTTATAAGCTTGTGCAGACAAGCAATAAAGTGAAAAACGGAAGCTAGGTTAACTGATCGGGTCGGGTCGGGCGCAGGAAAGAAATGAAAGGACTCGGGCCGGGTCGGGTCGTGCTCGGGTCGGATGTGGTTCTGTCGGGCTCGGGTCAGGATCCATTTGCAGACCCAAGCCAGCCTTTAGCGAGAGGACCTGAAAGTGGCCCTTCCCCATAAAGCCTTTGTGGCAGCTGCCCCGAGCTTTAGTGCATCCCTCAGCACATAGTCCTGAACCTTGGAATGTGCCAGTCTGCAACACTTGCTGGTGGACAACTCTTTCCACTGGAAGACCAGCAAGTTCCGGATAGACCAAAGAGGGTCTTTCACCGAGTTGATGGTCCTCCAGTAGCAGTTGATGTTTATCTCAGTGTGCGTTCCTGGGAACAGACCGTCAAGCACAGAGTCCTGCATTACGGAGTTGCTCGGGATGGACCATTGCAATTCTTCCCACACCTGCTTTGCAAAGGCACATTCAAGGAGGTGGACGACTGTCTCTTTCCCACCACAGCCACCTCAAGGGCAGCATGCAGAGGGGGCGAGACTCCGGGCATGCAGGAAGCATCTGATGGGGAGGGCCCTTCTCAGTCAGCCAAGCTACTTCTTGGTGCTTGTTTGAAAGTTCTAACGATGAGGTATTCTGCCAAATGACTTTGAAAGTCTGCTCAGGGAACCATCTCACAGGATCCACCATCTCCTTTTCCCACAGGGCCTCAAGGACATTACGTGCAGACCACTGCCTGATGGACTTGTGGTCGAAGATGTTTTTCTGCACAAACTTTTCCATGAGGGACAGGAGGTACAGCACGGTCCAACTGAACAGAGCATTCCATGGCTTTATGGCCAGACCCATCGTTTGCAACACCAGATAGAACTGCAGCATGGAGTGGCACTTGGTGTTTGTGTACTGGGGGTCTACACACAGCTTGATGCAGCTGCACACAAAGGTGGCCATCAGGTTGAGGGCAACATTGGAAACATCTTTTCACCCTTTAACTAGAAGTCTGAACATCGTGCCCCTGCAGACACAGTACATTTTCGATCTCCAGATAAAGTGGAAGAAGGCTCGAGAAACCACCAGAGCACAGGAGTGGGGTACAGGCCAGACCTGCGCCACATAAACACATGAGCGCCTCACACCCGATGAGCAGGTTCTTACCTGAACTGGAGAGGGAGTGCTGTTCCCACATGCCCAGTTTCTGTTTCACTATGGCTATATGCTCCTTCCAATTTTTGGTGCACGCCCCAGCCCCTCCGAACTATATCCCCAGCACCTTCAGGTAGTCTGTCCTGACGGCGAAGGGAACAAAGAATCAGTCGGCCCAGTTCTCAAAGAACATGGCCTCGCTCTTGCTGCGATTTACTTTGGCTCCCGAAGCCAGTTCAAACTGGTCGCAGATGCTCATCAGCCTACGAACCAACAGCGGATCCGAACAGAAGATGGCGACGTCATCCATGTACAGGGAGGCTTTCACCTTCCTCCTCTGCTTCCTGGGACTGTCACCTCGTTTATCCCCGCATCCTTCCTGATGAACTCCGCGAATGGTTCGATGCTGCAAACAAACAAGACAGGGGAGAGAGGGCACTCCTGTATCGAAGGAGGATTGGAAGATTATAGCTTGTGCCTCCTCAATTTCCACCCTTAGTTCCCTCAGTAGCCTTGGCTGCATCTGATCTGGTCCAGGTGACTTATCAATTTTTAAGTACAGCTAGGCTTTCCAATACCTCGGTCAAGTTTTAGCCCTTCCAGTGACATAATCCAAAAGCACAGCGTTAGTTTTCACATGTATGCTGACGACACTCAGCAATACCTTACCACCACCTACTCTCTCAACTCTTCCAATGTTGCTGAATTATCAGACTGCTTCTCAGACATCCAGCACTGGATGAGCAGAAATTTCCACCAGTTAAATATTGCCAAGATGAAGGTTGTTGCTTTCAGTCCACACTCCAAACTCCATTCACTAGCTACTGACTCCATCACTCCCCCTGGCAACTGTGAGACTAAATCAGACTGCTTGTAACCTTAGTGTCATAAATGACCCAAGATGAGCGACCAACCACATATTCGCGCCATTACCAAGACCATGTATTTACACCTACTTACACCTGACATCCATCGTCTCCACCTCAACTCATCTGCTGCTGAAACCCTCATCCAGGCCTTTGTTACCTCTAGACTTCACTATTTTAATGCACGCCTAGCTGGTCTCTCATTCTACCCGCCATCAACGTGAGTCATCAAAAACTCTGCCTGTGCCCTAGCTCGCCAAGTCCCATCGAGCTATCACTCCTGTGCTTGCTGACCTACATTGGCTCCCAGTCAAGCAACGTTTGGATTTTAATATGCTCATCCTGGTTTTCAAATCCCTCCGTGACCTAGCCCCTCCCTACCTCTTCAATCCCCTCCAGCCCCACAACCCTCCAATATATCTGTGTTCATCTAATTCTAGCCTCTTGAGCATCCCCAATTTTAATCACTCCACCATCGGTGGCCATGCCTTCAGGTGCCTAGGTCCTCTGCTCTGGAATTCCCTCCTGACACCTCGCCACCTCCCTACCTCACTTTTCTCCTTCAAGACATACCGAATAACACTTATCTCTTTGACCAAGCTTTTTGTAATCTGACCCAATATCTCAAGTGGCTCAGTGTCATATTTTGTTCAATAATACTCCTGTGAAGCACCTTGGAATTCTTTAATCACGTTCATAGCACTGTTGTAATGCATTATTTGAGTGAGTAAGCAATTAGTAGGTTCAATAAGACCTTTGAAATACCAAATATCAAACACTTCCTAGTTCAGATCATGGAAAGCCTCGGAGAAAGCTACTTGAGACACAATAGTATTCAACATTAAAAGAGAAAATCCTGGGTTACTTTGACCTTTTCAAAAACTATGCTATGAGGGGTATGCAACTCATCTATTAGTCCCTACTTTCTTTCCAGAACAAGTTCCAGTCCTCGCAAGATACCATTGAGCCCAAAACCTTCTATGGACATACCACCAGGATTAAAAAAATTCACCTGGCTGCACATAATCTACTTACTAACCCAAGAATGATTAGTTCAATGTTCCTAGGTATTTTGGATTGGTTCAATGTACACTATTATGTTATAACATTACAGCATGCACTATGGTCCAGATGCTGAATAATTTTAAAATAAATATACTTTTTGCACACAAAATTGGAAGCAAGACCCTGTAAGCATCACCACCTCATAGCAAAGAAAGATGCAAAGTATAGCATCCCTTCAGCATGTATGTAATCTGCTTATTATTTAAGAAATGATTAATTTCATATTTCTCATGTTTCTGATTTCGGTTAGTACTTTTGTTTCTTAAATTAGATTTAGATTATTAATGCAGAATGGAACATGTATCATATATATCTCAAAATTGAAGAAGTGACTAAGTCAACTGGGAAGTTCCCGGAAAAACTGTTTTCGCAAAATTGGAGCCACCATTAAACCACTACGGTATGAAAAATGGTGACATGAAGGAAGATCAGATGCATTCAATAAATTATTGAAGCTTGGAAACCCGACCTTGCAAAGCTGCCAAATCTTTAAAAAAAAAAATCATTATGGAACATTAATCAGAGGCTGAACTTTAGAATTTTAATAGGACTGCACCAATGCATACAGCACAGAAAGAAAGAGATCATCCTGTCTAGAATATTATATAACACCAATCATGATAATATATGGGAGCCTATAAATACTCAGACCACAATTTCACTTCGACGTTCTTGTTAAATCCTGGTTTATCAAGACTTCCAGGAGAAAGTACAAGGGTCAACTTTCTAATAAACTGGAGTCCAGATTCAGAAAGCACAATTCATTTGAAACAAAGTTGGAGAGTTAGAAACATTAACAATCAAACAAAATTTGACACCAAGCCAGATAAGGAGATGTCAGGGCAAATGACCAAAAGCTTTGTCAGAGGTAGGTTTTAAGGAGCATCTTAAAAAGAGAAGGAAAAAAAAAAGAGAGGCAGGGAGGTTTGGGGAAGTGGGGGTATACAGGAATTCCAGAAAAGTGGCAATAATATAGGGACTTAAATATTCCAAGATATACTGGAATAAAGGGAATGGATACGCCTTTTATAAAACATCCAGCAAAGCTTCCTAAATCTGTATGTTTCAAGTCCAACAAGACTTGAAATGACACTCAGTCAGTCGCTGATGTACCAGAAAAGGTGATGAGGGAGGGCACCTGGAGCAGGACTGGAACAAAGAATGTTCCACATATCCCACAAAAAGGCTGGCATAGTTAGGACCCATACAGGCTCCCACAAAAATACTTTTGATTTGGAGGGAAGTAAGTGGAGTCAAAGGAGCTGCTCTTCAAATTGGAACAAATTCAGCCAGGAGGTGGTGGCGGAGGGTAGTGGTGGTTGGGGACTGGTTGGGCCTGCATTCAAGGAAGAAGCTGAAAGCCCAAAGGCCATCCTGGTGGGGGATAGAGGTGTAGAGAGATTGGATGCCGTTGGTAAAAAGGAGACAGTTAGGGCCTGGAAAACATTAAAATGGCGGAGGGCTTTGGAAGAGTCACAGGTGTAGGTGGAAAGAGACAGGACAAGGGGAGAAAGAGAGGCGAGACAAGAAGAAATCAGTTCTGTTTGGCAAGAACAGGCTGAAACAATGGATCTACCAGGGCAGTCCTGTTTGAGAGGAAGAAGTGGGTTATACAGGGTTGGGGAATTACAAAGTTGTTCTCCCAGATGGCCTGCC
This sequence comes from Heterodontus francisci, assembly GCF_036365525.1. NCBI lineage: Eukaryota > Metazoa > Chordata > Chondrichthyes > Heterodontiformes > Heterodontidae > Heterodontus > Heterodontus francisci. The sequence continues at coordinate 119,723,631 of NC_090374.1, forward strand.
ATTCTCCATTCTGCGAAAGCTTCAACTCATCGAGCACTCTTCTGTCCCCATTAGCTTCTGCACACTTATCACCACTGTCCTTGATGACCTCCATTGGCTCCCAGTCCCCCAAAGGCACAATGGAAAGCCTCAAATTTAAAACCCTCATACTCGTGTTTAAATACCTTCATGGCCTCACTGTTCCATATCTCTAACTTCCTCCAGCTCTCTTGTCCACCCCTGTGCTCCCTTTATTCAAACATTAGCAGCCATGACATCAACCATGGAGAATACAAGCTCTGGAACTCGCCCTCTAAATGCTTCTACCTCTTCACTTTCTTCTCCTCTATCACAAAGCTTTTAGTCACCTCTCCTAATACCTCCTCCTCTGGATGGCAGTCCATTTTTTCAAATATGACTGAAATGCTTTCAGACATTTTTCTACATTAAACATACTACATAAAAGTTAGTTGTTGTTATATGCCTATAAGATGAAAATGGGGATATCAAAGAAGAGAGTTCAGTGAATAAATATAAGGTTAAACGGAAATAGAGTCAGAGACGTTACAGCACAGATGGAGGTCATTTGGCCTATTGAGTCCATGCTGGTTCTCTGTAGAACAATCCAATCAGTCCCATTCTCCCACTCTAACCCTGTAGCCCTGCAAAAAATCTAATCTCATTTTGAAATCATTCATCATTTCTAGTTCCAGCACCCTCATAGGCAGCAAGTTCCAGATCATTACCACTCGCTGCGTTAAAAAGTTCTTCCTCACATCCCCTTTCTTTGCATCTCTTGCCCAAAACCTAAAATCTGTGTCCCTAGTCCTTGTACCATCAGCGAATGGGGACAGCTTTTCTTTGTCTACCCTATCCAAAACTGTCATAAACAAATGGAATGTTAAAGGGGGCATACTTAAAATTATGGCTAATGGCAAACCTGAGGAATACAGAAGAGATTCTGTGGAATGAGAAGGGAAATTACAAGGATTAATAGAGAATGCGGAAAAGTTTAACAGATGATATAAAAGCAAATTGCAAGGGCTTTTTCAAGAGAGCATAGGGCCACTCCAGAACAAAAGATGGGGTCTAATTGTGGAGGCTGAATGTATGGCAGAGATATTAAATACTTTGCATACTTGGTTTTTACAAATCAGAGAATGATGCAGCACAAAAGGAAGCCATTTGACCTATCATGCCTGCGCCAGCTTTCTGGTAGAGCTAAGCAACTAGTCCCATGATATTCTTTTCTTTAAGTGTATATCCAATTCCCTTTTGAAAGTTACTATTGAATCTGCTTCAGCCACCCATTCAGATAGTGCATTCCAGACCACAACAGCTCGCTATACAAAAATATTTTCTTCATGACGCCTCTGGTTCTTTTGCCAATCATTATATATCTGTGCTCTTGGGTTTACTGACCCTTCACAAAGGAGGACACAAATAACCTCCCAGAAATGTTAGGGAACTAAAAGTCTAATGAGAGGGAGGAACTGAAAGAAATCTGTATTAGTAAAAAGATAGTGCTAGGGAAATTAATGGGGTTAAAGGCTGACAAAACCCCAGGGCCTGATAATCTACATCCCAGAGTAAGGCAGGAAGTGGCCCTGGAAATAGTGGATGCATTGGTGGTCATCTTCCAAAATTCTATAGACTCTGGACCAGTTCCTACAGATTGGAGGGTGGCAAATGTAACCCCACTATTTAAAAAAGGGGGGAAGAGAAAAAACAAGGAATTACAGACCAGTTAGCCTTACATCAGTAGTGGGGAAAATGCTAGAGTCTATTATAAAGGATGTGATAGCAGAACACCTGGAAAGCATAAACGAGATTGGACAAAGTCAGCATGGGTTTACGAAAGGGAAATTATGCTTAACAAATCTATTGGAGTTTTTTGAGGATGTAACGAGTAGAATAGATAAGGGAGAACCAGTGGGTGTGGTGTATTTGGATTTTCAGAAGGCCTTTGATAAGGTCCCACATAAGAGGTTAGTTTGCAAAATTAAAGCACATGGGATTGGGGGTAATATATTGGCATGGATTGAAAATTGGTTGACAGCCAGGAAACAGAGAGTAGGAATAAATGGGTCTTTTTCTGGGTGGCAGGCAGTGACTAGTGGGGTACCGCAGGGATCAGTGCTTGGGCCCCAGCTATTCACAATATATTTTAATGAGTTGGTCGAGGGAACTAAATGTAACATTTCCAAGTTTGCAGATGACACAAAGCTGGGGGGGTACAGGGTGGGGTAAGTAAGCAAGCTGTGAGGAGAATGCAAAAAGGCTCCAATGTGATTTGAACAAGTTGGGTGAGTGGGCAAATGCATGGCAGATGCAGTATAACGTGGAAAAATGTGAGGTTATCCACTTTGGTTGTAAAAACAGAAAGGCAGATTATCTGAATGGTGATAGATTGGGAAAGGAGGAGGTGCAATCACACCTGTGTGTCCTTGTACACCAGCCGCTGAAAACAAGCACTCAGGTGCAGCAAGCAATTAGGAAGGCGAATGGTATGTTGGCCTTCATTGCAAGAGGATTTGAGTACAGGAGCAAGGATGTCTTACTGCAGTTATACAGAGTCATGGTGAGACCACATCTGGAGTAATGTGTTCAGTTTTGGTCTCCTTATCTGAGGAAGGATGTTCTTGCCTTGGAGGGAGTGCAAAGAACATTTACTAGGCTGATTCCTGGGATGGCAGGATTGACGTATGAGGAAAGATTGGGTCGACTAGGCCTATATTCACGAGAGTTTAGAAGAAAGAGAGGGGATCTCATAGAAACCCATAAAATCCTAACAGGACTAGACAGGCTAGATGCAGGGAGGATGTTCCCGATGGCTGAGGAGTCCAGAACCAGGGGTCACAGTCTCAGGATACGGGGTATGCATAGAAACATAGAAAATAGGAGCAGGAGTAGGCCATTCGGCCCTTCGAGCCTGCTCCGTCATTCATTATGATCATGGCTGATCAGCCAACTCATTAACCTGTTCCCGCTTTCGCCCCATACCCTTTGATCCCTTTAAACCCAAGAGCTATATCTAACTCCTTCTTGAAAACATGCAATGTTTTGACCTCAACTGCTTTCTGTGGTAGCGAATTCCACAGGTTCACCACTCTCTGGGTGAAGAAATTTCTCCTCATCTCAGTCCTGAATAGCGTACCCCGTATCCTTAGACTATGACCCCTAGTTCTGGACTCCCCTACCATCGGGAACATCCTTCCTGCATCTACCCTGTCAAGTCCTGTTAGAATTTTATAGGTTCCTATGAGATCCCCCCTCACTCTTCTGAACTCCAGCAAATATAATCCTGACCGACTCAATCTCTCCTCATATCAGTCCTGCCATCCCAGGAATCAGTCTGGTAAACCTTTGCTGCACTCCCTCTGTAGCAAGAACATCCTTCCTCAGATAAGGAGACCAAAACTGCACACAATATTCCTGGTCATCAAGGCCCTGCATAATTGCAGCAAAACATCCCTGCTCCTGTACTCGAATCCTCTCGCTATGAAGGCCAACATACCATTTGCCTTTTTTACCGCCTGTTGCACCTGCACGCTTACCTTCAGCGACTGGTGTACGAGAACACTCAGGTCTCGTTGCATATTCTCCTCTCTCAGTTTATAGCCAGATAATCTGCCTTCCTGTTTTTGCTACCAAAGTTGATAACCTCACATTTATCCACATTATACTGCATCTGCCACGCATTTGCCCACTCACTCAACTTGTCCACATCACCCTGAAGCCTCTCTGCATCCTCCTCACAACTCACCCTCCCACCCAGTTTTGTGTCATATGCAAATTTGGAGATATTACATTTAGTTCCCGCATCTAAATCCTTAATATATATTGTGAATAGCTGGGGTCCAAGCACCGATCCCTGCGGTACTCCACTAGTCACTGCCTGCCATTCGGAAAAAGACCCGTTTATCCCTACTCTTTGCTTCCTGTCTGCCAACCAATTTTCTATCCATCGCAATACAAAACCCCAATCCCATGCGCTTTAATTTTATACGCTAATCTCTTATGTGGGACTTTGTTGAAAGCCTTCTGCAAGTCCAAATAAACCACATCCACTGGCTCTACTAGTTACATCCTCAAAGAATTCTAGTAGATTTGTCAAGCACGATTGCCCTTTCATAAATCCATGCTGACTCAGTCCGATTCTATCACTGTTCTCCAAGTGCTTTGCTATAAAATCTTTGATAATGGACTCTAGAATTTTTCCCACTACCAATGTCAGGCTGACTGGTCTATAATTCCCTGCTTTCTCTCTACCTCCCTTTTTTAATAGTGGGATTACATTACACACCCTCCAAAATGTAGGAACTGTTCCAGATTCTATAGAATCTTAGTGGATGCACTGGTGGTCATCTTCCATTTCTAGGGCCACTTCCTTAAGTACTCTGGGATGCAGACCATCAGGCCCTGGGGATTTATCGGCCTTCAATCCCACAAATTTCCCCAACACCATTTCTCTACTAATACTGATTTCCTTCAGTTCCTCTCTCTCACTAAGCCCTGTGTTCCCCAACATTTCTGGTATGATATTTGTGTCCTCCTTTGTGAAGACAGAACCAAAGTATGCATTTAGTTGATCAGCCATTTCTTTATTCCCTATAATAAATTCCTGTTTCTGAGTGTAAGGGACCTACATTTGTCTTCACCAATCTTTTTCTCTTCACATACCTATAGAAACTTTTACAGTCAGTTTTTATGTTCCCTGCAAGCTTGCTCTCGTACTCTATTTTCCCCTTCTTAATCAATCCCTTGGTCCTCCTTTGCTGAATTCTAAACTGCTTCCAATCATCAGGTCTGTTGTTTTTTCTGGCGAATTTATATGCCTCTTCCTTGGATCTAATGCTATCTCTAACTTCCCTTGTAAGCCATGGTTTGGCTACCTTTCCCGTTTTACTTTTGTGCCACAGAGGGATAAACAATCGTTGCAGTTCATCCATGCGCTCTTTGAATGTTTGCCATTGCCTATCCACTGTCATCCCTTTAAGTAATGCTTCCCAATCCATCATAGCCAACTCGCACCTCATACCTTCGTAGTTTCCTTTATTAAGATTCAGGACCCTAGTTTCAGAATCAACTACGTCACTCTCCATCTTGATGAAGAATTCTAGCATATTATGGTCGCTCTTCCCCAAGGAGTCTCGCACAACTAGACTGCCAATTATTCCTCTCTTGTTACACAATACCCAGTCTCGGATGGCCTGTTCTCTAGTTGGCTCAACGTATTGGTCCAGAAAACCATCCCGTATATACTCCAAGAATTCCTCCTCGACAGTATTGTGACTAATTTGATTTGCCCAATCTATATGCAGATTAAAGTCACCCATAATTACAGACGTTACTTTATCGCATGCGTCTCTAATTTCCTGTTTAATGCCATTCCCAACATCCCAACTACAGTTCGGGGGTCTGTATACAACCCCCGCTAAAGTTTTTGCCCCTTAGTGTTTCTCAGCTCTACCCATACAGATACCACATCGTCAAAGCTAATATCTTTCCTCACTATTGTGCTAATTTCCTCTTTAACCAGCAATGCAACTCCACCGCCTTTTGCTTTTTGTCTGTCCTTCCTAAATTCTGAATACCCCTGGATGTTCATTTCCCATCCCTGGTCACCTTGCAGCCATGTCTCCGTAATCCCGTTTACATCTACTTGCGTGCTTAATTCATCCACTTTATTGTGAATGCTCCAAGCGTTAAGGCACAAAGCCTTAAGGTTTGTCTTTTTAAGATGACTTGGCCCCTTCCCACTGTGACCCGGTTTGATTCTGGCCCTTGATGTCTCTGTCTATCACTTTTCTTATTCCCCTGACTGTCTTTTGTTCTGGTCTTTGTGCACCCCCCGCCCCCCACGACCCCCACACTCCTGACTCCTTGCAAAGGTTCCCATCCCCCTATCATTTTAGTTTAAACCTTCCCCGACCACTCTAGCAAATACTCCCCCTCGAACAACAGTCCCGGTCCTGCCCAGGTGTAACCTATCCAGTTTGTACTGTTCCCACCTCCCCCAGAACTGGTCCCAATGACCCAGGAACCTAAAACCTTCCCCCTCACACCATCTCTCTCCGCTGGCTGGAATCATACCTAGCGCAAAGGAAGATGGTTGTGGTTGTTGGAGGTCAATCATCTGAGCTCCAGGACATCACTGCAGGAGTTCCTCAGGGTAGTGTCCAAGGCCCAACTATCTTCAGCTGCTTCATCAATGACCTTCCTTCAATCATAAGGTCAGAAGTGAGGATGTTCGCTGATGATTGCACAATGTTCAGCACCATTCGCGACTCCTCAGATACTGAAACAGTCCGTGTAGAAATGCAGCAAGACCTGGACAATATCCAGGCTTGGGCTGATAAGTGGCAAGTAACATTCGCGCCACACAAGTGCCAGGCAATGACCATCTCCAACAAGAGAGAATCTAACCATCTCCCCTTGACAATCAACAGCATTACCATCGCTGAATCCTCCACTATCAACATCCTAGGGGCTACCATTGACCGAAAACTGAACTGGAGTAGCCATATAAATACCGTGGCTACAAGAGCAGGTCAGAGGCTAGGAATCCTGAGGCGCGTAACTCACCTCCTGACTCCCCAAAACCTGTCCACAATCTACAAGGCACAAGTCAGGAGTGTGATGGAATACTCTCCACTTGCCTGGATGGGTGCAGCTCCAACAACACTCAAGAAGTTCGACACCATCCAGGACAAAGCAGCCCGCTTGATTGGCACCCCATCTACAAACGTTCACTCCCTCCACCACCGATGCACAGTGGCAGCAGTGTGTACCATCTACAAGATGCACTGCAGCAATGCACCAAGGCTCCTTAGACAGCACCTTCCAAACCCGCGACCTCTACCAACTAGAAGGACAAATACATGGGAACACCACCATCTGCAAGTTCTCCTCCAAGTCACACATCACCCTGACTTGGAACTATATTGCCATTCCTTCACTGTCACTGGGTCAAAATCCTGGAACTCCCTTCCTAACAGCACTGTGGGTGTACCTACCCCACATGGACTGCAGCGGTTCAAGAAGGCGGCTCACCACCACCTTCTCAAGGGCAATTAGGGATGGGCAATAAATGCTGGCCTGGCCAGCGACGCCCACATCCCGTGAATGAAAAAAAAAAGCCACGTATGCATCCGATATATCCTGCTATTTCTACTCTGACTAGCACGTGGCACTGGTAGTAATCCTGAGATCACTACCTTTGAGATCCTACTTTTCAACTTACATTCTGTTTTTAGGACCTCATCCTTTTTTTTTTCAAACCTACGTCGTGTACCACGACCACTGGCTGTTCACCCTCCCACTTCAGAATGTCCTGTAACTGCTCTGAGACATCCTTGACCCTCGCACCAGGGAGGCAACATACCATCCTGGAGTCTCTTTTGCGGCCACAGAAACGCCCATCTATTCCCCTTACAACTGAATCCCCTATAACTATTGCATTCCCACACTTTTTACTCCTCCCCTGTGCAGCAGAGCCAACCATGGTGCAACAAATTGGGCTGTTGCTGTTTTCCCCTGAGGGGCCATTCCCCCCAACAGTTTCCAAAACAGTATATCTGTTTTGCAGGGGAATAGCCACAGGAGATTCCTGCACTACCTGCCTAGCCCTCTTGCTCTGCCTGGTGGTCGTCCATTCCCCTCCTGCCTGTGGGGTCTGAGCCTGCGGTGTGACCACCTCTCTATACGTGCTATCCACGATACTCTCCGTCTCATGGATGCTCCAGAGTGTCCTCAGCCGCCACTCCAGCTCCAAAACCCGGGCTTCGAGGAGCTGCAGCTGGAGCCACTTTCTGCACACATGCTGGTCCCAGGCACTGGAATTGTTCCCGGCTTCCCACATAGAGCACGAGGAGCACACCACAGCTTTGAGCTCTCCTGCCATGACTTAACCCTTTAAATTAAATCTTTTGGAAGTTCTTAATATCAAATAATATCAATTACTCGAGGGCCCTTCTTCCTTGGTCCTCGTTATTACAGAACTCGCTAAAAAACACTACTTACTATATATGAAAATAAACTGTAAAGCCATTTAGAACAGAGATGAGGAGAAATTTCTTCATTCAGAGGGTAGTGAACCTGTGGAATTCTCTACCGCAGAAGCCAGTGGAGGCCAAATCATTAAATATATTCAAGAAGGAGATAGATTTATTTCTGAGTGCCAAAGGGATCAAGGGATACGGGGAAAAAGCAGGATCAGGGTACCGAATTAGACTATCAGCCTTGATCTTTTTTGAATGGCGGAGCAGGCCGGAAGGCCCACTCCTGCTCCTATTTTCTATGTCTATGTTTTCTATGTTCTACCAATGGAAATATTTTCCCCATATTTACTTTACCAAAACTGTTCATGACTTTGAAAACCTCTGCCAAATCTCCTTTTAACCTTCTCTGCTCTCAGGAGAATGCAAGTTTCTCCACATAACCGAATTTTCACATCCCCACTACCCTTATAGTAAATCTCTTCTATACCTTCTCTAAGGCCTTGACATCCTTCCTACAGTGGTGTGCCCAGAATTTAACACCATACTCCAACTGAGGCCTAATAAGTGTCTTATAAAGTTATCATATTTTCCTCACTTTTGTACTCTCTGCTGCTACTAATAAAGCCAAAGTTCGCATATGCAATTTTAACAGCATTCTCAATTTGAGTACATACACCCTCAGTTCCTACCTCCCCTTTAAAATTGTATTGTTTAGTTTATATTGCCTCTCCCCATTCTTTGCGCCAAAATATACCACTTCATATTCCTTTCCATTAAATTTTATTTGCCACTTGTCTGCCCATTTTACCAATCTATGTCCTCCGGAAGTTTGTTTCTATCTGCCTCATTGGTTCACTACATTTCTGAGTTTCATGTCATCAGTAAACTTTGAATTCATGCCTTGTATACCTAAGTTCAGGTTATTAATGCATATCAAGAAAGCAGTAGCCCAAATACCAATCCCTAGGGATCACAACTTCATATTTTCCTCCAGTCTGAAAAACAACCACCATTCACCACTACTCTGCTTTCGGTCCCTTAGCCAATTTGGCATCAAGACGATCATTGTCCCTTTAATCACATGGACTTTAAGTTTTGTTACAACCGAGGTGGGGTGAGTACACTGTCTTTTCTAGTTCCACTTCTCCACGGGTCACAACATATATTTTAAATGCTTACTCAGTTACTAATACGGTCAATCATATACTCTACGCTTTATCCCAGAATAAAATACACCAACCAGATTTCTTTAATAAACAACAAAATTATCAGATTATGAAAACAAGACTTATCCAGTAACGAAACAAAGCATTAACACAGATTTAAATATGAAAGTTCCCTTTTCAAATACCCTACACACAAACTCACACACATGCTGAAAACAACAAATTCTCTCTGCAGAGGTGTTTAACAAAAAAAAGACAAAAAAGGAATACTTCGGCCAAATACTTGTCAATTCTTGAAGAAAGCGGAAGAGATATGTTGTGTCCCAAAATGGCATACAATTTGGCGCCCAAGAACACTGGGATCTTTTCTGGAGCAGACGGTGTTGAGGATTAATCTGGCAGGTTTTTCCAGTTTCTCAGGAGAAATGCGACATCAGGGGTTGTAGCTCTCACACACGCTGAACTCTCAGGGCTTTTCAGAGAAGTGGGTGTTGCTCTCTTGCCAAGCTGACCTCCAACTAACACAAAACAGTCCGCAACCCAAACAGAAAGTTGAAACAATATCCCAAAAGTGACCTCCTGACCATTAAAAATCTTGACATGTCACTTCTCTTATAAACATCTTCCGCAAATCACCAAGGTTTCTGTTGTTTATTGAGCTTAAGGCATGCAACTTCCAGTAAAGTTTGTTTTCAAACAAGACCACTCAGTAATCTTTGCAAAAACACATCCATAGAATCTTTTCAGCTTTAAACAAGCCCTCAAAAAATATATTAAAAATGGAAGCATTTTCATAACAGTTTGCAAACAAGTCTATAATGTGGTGCAGGAAAGAATGTATGTGTACTGGAGGAGGACATAGAACAATTGTTGGAGATAACTATAGAAAAGGAATTGATACCAGAAGAAAACTAACAGAACCCAAGGTGGATAGGTCATTGGACCAGGTATACCCAAGTCTGTTGAAAAAAAAGTGAAACATAATAAAGCAGAAATTACCACAAATTTTCCAATCCCCCTTAAATAGACAAATTGTGCCAAAACTTGAAGAGTAGCCAATGTAACACCTTTCTTCAACAAGGCAGACTAGGATAAGCCAGGCAGGCAACTATAAACCAATCCACCATTAGTTGCGGGCAAACATTTGGGAACCATAATTCAAAATAAAATTAGTAAGCACTTAGAAATGCATGGACTGATTAAGGACTGCCAGTATGGATTAGATGAAGGCAAATCACATTTGATAAAGTTGAGTTTAAGTGATCAACAGGATAAATAAAGGGACACAGCAGATTTTGTGTACATGCACTTTTAGAAAGGATTTTGATAAGACTCAAAACATTTGACAGAAAATTTTCAGAAATGAAGTAGGAACATCGGAGCAGGAGTAGGCCATTCAGTCCATCGAGCCTGCCCCACCATTCAGCATGATCATGGCTGATCATCCACTTCAATGCCTTTTTCCCCCACACTATCCTCATATCCCCTTACGTCATTTGTATTTAGAAATCTGTCAATCTCTGCTTTAAACATACTCAATGACTGAGCTTCCACAGCCCTCTGGGGTAGAGAATTCCAAAGATTCACAACCCTCTGAGTAAAGAAACTTGTCCTCATCTCCGTCTTAAATGGCTTCCTCCTCATACTTAAATTGTGTCCCCTGGTTCTAGACTCCCCAACCAGGGGAAGCATCTTAGCTGCATCTACCCTATCTATCCCTTTAAGTATTTTCTGGGTTTCAACGAGATCATCTCTCATTCTTCGAAACTCTAGAGAATACAGGCCCAGTTTCCCCAATCTCTCTTCATAGGACAGTCCCACCATTCCAAAAACAAGTCTGGACCTTCGTTGCACTCCCTCTATAGCAATAATATCCTTCCCAAGGTAAACTGCATACAATACTCCAGATGCAGTCTAACCAAGATTCTATACAAATGAAGCAAGACTTCACTGCTCCTGTACTCAAATGCTCTTGCGATAAAGGCTAACATACCATTAGCCTTCTTAATTGCTTGCTGAACCTGCATGTTAGGTATGAGGAAATGTAGCAGCAAGGGTAGAAAACTGGTTCAAGGGCAGTGAATCAAGAGTTAGGGCAAATTGACATTGTTTGAATTCAATAAGAGTTGGAAGTGTGTATCATAGGGGTCAGTAAGAATGCAAGCTCAAAATGATCAGAAGAGACAAAAGTGCTATGTTTGACCAATACAAGGAAAACTCAAAGACTTTAGCAAAGCAAGAACGGATTAGCTGAATGGGCAGACATGTCAGATGACATTTAGTATATATATCTCAAAGGGATTGGAATACAAAAGTGAAGAAGTGATCTTTCAGTTGTACAGTGCCTTGGTTGGACCACATCTGTGGTGAAGTGTTTAATTTTGGGCACCAAACCTCAAGAAAATACATTGGCCTTGGATTCACCAGGGTTTAACTGGATAAATTATAAGCAAAGTTTGAATAAACGTGGATTTGTATTTGAGTTTAGGTGCTTAAGCAGTGATCTAATTGAGGTCTTTAGAATGATTAAAGGGATTTGATAGCAGATAGAGAAAATATTCAGAGGAAATTGCTTATGACAATCGCTGATAGTCTCCAATAATGGTGCCATGAAACTAGCTTACAATGCCACTTTTTATTAATTAATTGAATTTAAATTCCACAAGCTACCATGGTGCAATTTGAACCCGTATCTCCAAGACATCAGCCTGAGCCTCTGGATTACTAGTTCAGTGACATTACCACGACGACACAGTCTCCCCTTTCTAAATGATTAGCAGAGCAGGTTGAGGGTCTGAACGTCGTACTCTTGTTGCTATCATCCTGTGTTCCAATTATCATCAGCCATGGCTCGGTGGTAGCACGCTCATGTTGGAGCCCGATGGTCATTGGCTCAAGATCCACTCCACGGGACTTGAAAACAACTTGACGACATTCCACTGCAGTACTCAAGAGTGCAGTACTATCGAAGGTGGCGACTTTCAGATGAGACATCAAATATACAAGATCTCATAGCACTTTTCAAAAAGAAAACAGGTGGTTCTATGCATTCTGGCCAACATTTATCCCTCAACTACTACCATCAACAAGTCATGTGGTCTTTTAGCTCAGTGTTGTTTGTGGGAACTTGCTGTGCAATTTTGCTGTTGTGTTTCCCTGCATAACAATGTTGACTAATTCATTGGTTGTGAAACACTTTGGGTCATCCTGAGGAAGTGAAAGTCCCTTTATAAATGCAAGTTCATCTTTTCTAAGTGAGTGCAAATACATTTTGATGGGACAGATTTTTAGATGGGAGTATATACTTAGTAGAAAGACAACAAAGTATGTGGATGAATGGGTTCAAATACACAATTCCCTGAAAGTACAAGTGCAGATAGGTAAAGCCATAAAAAAGACCAGTGATAACTTAGCTTTCATAAATAGGGATATAGAATACAAGAGTAAATAATTTGTACAAAATCTTGACACCATGTTCAGCCAGAAGTGCCAAGTGGATGATTCATCTCAGCCTCCTCCTGAGATCCCCACCATCATAGATGCCAGCCGATTCGATTCACTCACTGTGATACCAATAAATGACTGAAGGCACTGGATACAACAAAGACTATGTGCTTTGACAACATTTCAGCTGTAGTACTGAAGACTTGTGCTCCAAAACTAGCTGCACCCCCAGCCAAGCTGTTCCAGTACAGCTACAACACAGCCAATATGAGAAGTTGCCCAGGTATGTCCTGTCCACAAAAAGCAGGGCAAATCCAACTAAGCCAATTACTGTCCCAGCAATCTATTTTCAGTCATTAGCAAAGCGATGGAAGGTATCAACAGCGCTATCAAGTGACACTACTCAGCAATAACCTGCTCACTGATGCTCAGTTTGGGTTCCACCAGGGCCACTCAGCTCCAGACTCCATCACAGCCTAGGTCCAAACATGGACAAAAGAGCTGAATTCCAGAGGCGAGGTAAGAGTGACTGCCCTTAAAAGCAAGGCAGCACCAAGTGTGGCATTAAGGAAACCTAGCAAAATTGAAGTCAATGGGAATCAGGAGAAAACTCTCCACTGGTTGGAGTCATACCTGGTACAAAGGAAGATGGCTGTGGTTGTTGGAAGTCAAACATCTTAGCCCTAAGCAAACATTGCAGGAGTTCCTCAGGGTAGTGTCCTATGCCCAACCATCTTCAGCTGCTTCATCAATGACCTTCCCTCCATCATAAGCTCAGAAGCAGAGAAGCTGGCTGATGATTGCACACAGTGTTCAGTACCATTTGCAACTCCTCAGACACGGAAGCTGTATGTGTCTGCATGAAGCAAGACCTGCACAACATTTCAGGCTTGGGCTCATAAGTGGCAAGTAACATTCGCACTACACAAGGCAATGATCATCTCCAAAAAGAGAAAATCTAAACATCTACCCTTGACATTCAATAGCATTACCATTGCTAAATCCCCCAACATCCTGAGGGTTTCAACTGACCAGAAACTTAACCGGATCAGCCATACAAATACTGTGTCGACAACAGTCAGAGTTATATAGCACAGAAACAGGCCCTTTGGTCTATCGTGACTGTGCCGGCCATCAAGCACCTAACTATTTTAGTCCTATTTTCCAGCACTTGGCTCGTAGCCTTGTATGCTATGGCATTTTAAGTGCTCATCTAAATACGTCTTAAATGTTGAGGGTTCCTGCCTCAACCACCTCTTCAGGCAGTGCGTTCCAGATTCCAACCACCCTCTGGGTGAAAAAATGCTTCCTTAACTCCCCTCTAAAACTCCTGCCCCTTACCTTAAATCTATGCCCCCTGGTTATTGACACCTCTGCTAAGGGAAAACGTTTCTTCCTATCTAACCTATCAACGCCCCTCATAATTTTGTATACCTCAATCAGGTCCTCTCTCAGCCTTCTCTTCTCAAAGGAAAACAACCCTAACCTTTTCAGTCTCTCTTCATAGCTGAAATGCTCCAGCCCAGGCAACATCCTGGCGAATCTCTTCTGCACCCTCTCCAGTACAATCACATCTTTCCTATAGTGTGGTGCCCAGAACTGTACACAGCACTCCAGCTGTGGCCTAACTAGTGTTTTATACAGCAGCGTCATAACCTCCCTGCTCTTATATTCTATGCCTCAGCTAATAAAGGCAAGTATCCCATATGCCTTCCTAACCTCCTTACCTACCTGTGCTGCTGCCTTCAGTGATCTATGGACAAGTACACCGAGGTCCCTCTGACCTTCTGTACTTCCTAGGGTCCTACCATCCATTTTATATTCCCTTGCCTTGTTAGTCCTCCCAAAATGCATCACCTCACACTTCTCAGGATTAAATTCCATTTGCCACTGCTCCACCCATCTTATCAGCCCATCTATATCGTCCTGTAATCTAAGGTTTTCCTCCTCACTATTTACAACACCACCAATTTTCGTATCATCTGCAAACTTACTGATCATACCTCCTATATTCACATCTAGATCATTAATATACACTACAAACAGCAAGGGTCCCAGCACCGATCCCTGTGGTACACCACTGGTCACAGGCTTCCACTCGCAAAAATAGCCCTCGACCATTACCCTCTGCCTCCTGCCACTAAGCCAATGTTGGATCCAATTTGCCAAATTGCCTGGATCCCATGGGTTCTTACCTTCTTAACCAATCTCCCATGCAGGACCTTATCAAAAGCCTGACTGAAGTCCATGCAGACTACATCTACTGCTTTATCCTCATCTACATATCTAGTCACCAACTCGAAAAATTCAATCAAGTTAGTTAGACACAATCTCCCCCTGGCAAAGCCATGCTAACAATCTCTGATTAATCCCTGCCTCTCCAAGTGGACATTAATCCTGTCCCTCAGAATGGGAAACATCTCATCCAGGCCTGGGGATTTATCTACTTTTAAACCACAAACAGCTAATACCTCCTCCCTTTCAATGCTAATATGTTCAAGTATATCACAATCCCCCTCCCTGATCTCTATGCCTACATCGTCCTTCTCCATAGTGAACACAGATGAAAAGCAATCATTTAGAACCTCACCTATGTCCTCCGGCTCTACATACAGATTGCCACTTTGGTCCATAATGGGCCCTACACTTCCACTGGTTATCCTCTTGGCCTTAATATACTTATAAAATGCCTTAGGATTTTCCTTTATCTTGCCCGCCAGTGTTTTTTCATGTCCCCTCTTCGCTCTCCTAATTACTTGTTTTTTTAAGTACCCCCCTACATTTTCTATACTCCTCTAGTGCCTCCACTGTTTTCAGCGCTCCGAATCTGCCATAAGCCTCCTTTTCTTTCCTGATCCAATCCTCTGTATCCCTTGATATCCAGGGTGTGCTGGACTTGTTGGTCCTACCCTTCACCTTAATGGGTACATGTTGGCTCTGAACTCTCACTATTTCCTTTTTGAATGACTCCCACTGGTCTGATGTAGACTTTGCTACAAGTAGCTGCTCCCAGTCCACTTTGGCCAGATCCTGTTTTATCATATTGAAATCAGCCCTCCCCCAATTCATTACCTTTATTTCCGTCCCATCTTTGTCCTTTTCCATAACTACCTTAAATCTTAGAGTCATGGTCACTATCCCCGAAATGCTCCCCACTGATACTTCTACCACTTGTCCGGCTTCATTCCCTAGGATTAGGTCCAGTACTGCCCCTTCTCTTGTCGGACTTTCTATTTACTGGCTCGAAAAGCTCTCCTTTATGCTTTTTAAGAATTCCGCCCCCTTTAAGCACTAAGACTATCCCAGTTGATATTAGGGAAGTTGAAATCCCCTACTATTATTACCTATTATTTTTACACCTCTCTGAGATTTGCCTACATATCTGCTCCTCTGTCTCTCCCTGACTGTTTGGAGGTCTGTTGTACACACCCAGCCAAGTGATTGCCCCATTTTTGTTTTTAAGTTCTTCCCAATATGGCCTCATTTGAGGAACCTTCTAAGATATCATCCCTCCTTGCTGCAGTATTTGACTCCTTGATCAACAGTTCAATGTCACCTCCTCTTTTACCTCCTCCCCTGTCACGCCTGAAGTTTCTATATCCTGGAATATTGAGCTACCTGTCCTCCCCTTCCCTCAACCATGTCTCTGATAGCAATACTATCATCCCATGTGCTAATCAACGCCCTCAATTCATCTGCCTTACTACTAAGACTTTTTGCATTAAAATAGATGCAATCCAGCCTTGCATTTTTCACTTGTGCTTTAACAGTTCTATATTTGCTCTGCCTTCCAAACTGACTCAGTTTCTCTTCTATACTTGACAGTGCATCACCCCCTCCTGTACTTCTGCTCTGTATCCCATCCCCCTGCCAAATTAGTTTAAAACTCCCCCCGCCCACCCAACAGCACTAGCAAACCTCCCAGTAAGGATGTTGGTCCCGTTCCAGTTCAGGTGCAACCCGTCCAACAACAGTAGATCAGAGACTGGGAATTCTGTGGCGAGTAACTCACCTCCTGATTCCCCAAAGCCTGTCCGCCATTTATAAGGCGCAGGTCAGGAGTGTGATAAAATACTCTCCATTTTCCTGGATGGGTGTAGCTCCAACAGTTCAAAAAGCTCAACACTATCTAGGACGAAGCAGCCTGCTTGATCAGCACCCCATCCACCACCTTAAAAAACATTCACTCTTCCGCCACCAGTGCATCGTGCAGCAGTGTGTACCATCTAAAAGATGCACTGCAGCAACGCATCAAGCCTCCTTCCACAGCACCTTCCAAACCCACGACCTCTACCATCTAGAAGAACAAGGGCAGCAGATGCATGGGAACACGACCACCTACAAGTTCCCCTCCAAGTCCCACACCATCCTGACTTGGAGCTGTAATCTCTGTTCTTCCACTGTCACTGGGTCAAAATCCTGGAACTCCCTTACTAGCAGCACTGTGTGTACACCTACACCACATGGACTTCAGCAATTCAAGCTGGCAGCTCAGTACCACCTTCTCTAGGGCAATTAGGGATGGGCAATAAATGCAGAACGAATAAAAAAAACATCAGTTAGAGTACTGTGCTTAAGTGCCTCAATGTAGAAGACACTGCAGCAAAAAGGAGTACAGAAGAGATTTGCAGGGATAATGCAAGGGATGGGAAATTATCTTTGAGGAGTGGAGATACTGGTGTCAACCTTGGCTCAATGGTAGCACTCTAGTCCAAGTCAGAAGTCATCTTTGGTTCAAGTCCCACTTCAGTGTGGGAGTGCTAAACTGCTGAATGTGCCATCTCTCCGATGAGACATTAAACTGAGGGGACGTCTGCCCTCTCAGGTGGACATGCAAGAAATATCACATGGCACTATTTCAAATAAGTGCAGGAGAGTTCTCCTGGTGTCCTTATCAATTTTCATCCCTCAACCAACGCATAAAATAGATGACCTGGTCATTTATTTTATTGCTGTTTGTGGGACCTTGCGGTGTGTAAATTGACTGCCATGTTACCTACATTACAACAGTAATAACACTTCTAAAGTACTTACTTAGTTCAAAGGCACTTTGGGAGGTCCTGAAAGGTGCCATATAAATACAAGTCTTTATTTATTTCCACTGGAGCAGAGAAGTCCAAACTTAGTAGAGGTTTTTTTTTTAAAGTAAATAAGGAAAAACTAATTCCTCTGGATGGGAAGCAAATGGCAAGGCCCATTACTTTACATTGCAACTAAGAGAATGAACAAAACAATTAGAAATGTCTTTATGCAGATCATTGTTGAAACTTGAATGCTTTGCTAGAGGGAGTAACTCAGGCAGAGACCATCTTTTATGTGAAAATTAGATAAATATTTGAATCAGAGGAAGATACAGATCTATGGAGAGCAACAGAGCAGAGAAATTTATTTTGGATTGTTCGAGCAAAGAACTGGCACAGGCCTGATGGTTTGAATGCCCTTCTTCAGTGCTTTAAATTTCTATGATTGAATATCCAGCCTAAGCCAAAAAAATGTTTTTAAAAAGGCCAAATGCAAGAAGGAAGTGGGGAAAAAGACACTTGGCTGGTAACTCCTAACACTCACAGATGCTGGATTAACTAAGACACTCTGAGGCCTGGGAAAATGTTGTTTGCCTCTCATTCAGTGCACAGAAGAACCAAAAGGGAACTGGAAAAAAAAATTAAAGATCTACATATCTGTTCAGAGTTGCAACAAGTAATTGGTATAAACTTACTCAGAACCCAGAGTATTCTTTTAAAAAAAATCTTTAAGTGTCATTACTGATAATCCAGATAAATTATGCATTCAAAAACTAGGACAAGTCCATTTACATTCTTTTTAAAATAATAAACTCAGATTAAAACTACCACAGTATATTAGTTACCAAAATATATACACCATTTCTCACTTTGACCTGAACTTCCTTGCATCTACCATTTATTTCTATGCAAACTAAATGTCGACTTACTCAAAATTCTCTCATTACTCTGGTCACATTAATCCAATTAAAAGTGTTACATCAGTATTTCTACTACATTTGTCACAAATGTATAGTAACAGAGGAGCAGGAGTTGGCCATTCAGCTCCACTATTCAATTAGACCATTGCTGATCTGTACCTCCACTCCATTTACCTGCAATTGATCCATATCCACTGATACTCAGCTGATAATTCTGTTGATCCCAGCCTCAAAAATTTCAGTTGACCCAGCATCCACAGAATTCAACATTTCCACTTCCCTTTGTGTGTAAAAGTGCTGCATGATTTCAGTCCTAAATGCCACAGCTCTAACAAAGATTGTGTTCCCTTATTCTGGATTCCCCACCAAGAAAGCAGTTTCGCTGGATCTACTCTATCTAATCCTTTTTATTATTTTAAATACTTCAATTAGGTCATCCCTTAATCTTTTAAACTCAAGGGAATACATCCCAAGTTTATGTAATGGTTATGAAAATCCCACATGCCAAATGGGAAATATTAATTACATCGATTGGAACTTTGCCAAAGACTTGTACTGGAAATTCTTACAAATGACTTTTTTTTTTAAAAAAGAGTAACCTGGTAGCCAAGATGGCCATGGCAATTTGCATATGAAACAGCAACTCAGTAGACTGGAGACAACATGACTGAGGCAACCTAACCAGAACAGATTAAATGCTCTCTGATTAAATTACCTGAGATGGCTTTCTCAACATGAACAACAGCCATTGACACCCATTGACTTTGAAAGAGCCAACAGCTGAAGGTGTGGCACCTTGAATCTCAAGAGAATTTTCCAGAAGGGCCTCATTAACCCAACAAAACAAAGAGGTTTGGGAATGTCATGTGACAACTGTGCAGCTTTGGAGAAGCTAAGCTTTGTCAGTCAGAAAGCAGAGCAGTAACTGAGAAGCCATCAAGGAGGCAGCTCGCTCTCTCTCCAGTACAGATCCAGAGAAGCCTCAGCTGCAACTGGTAAAGCCAAGTCTACAAACCACCACAACCAACACCTAGGGGACAAGGATCAACCCCCCTCTTATGCCTTCAGGAGCCCTGAGAAGCAAGCCTGAACCATACACATGGCCTAGCAAGGACTTCAGGATTACAATTTCAACTAAGGACTCCGGGACTGATAAACTGTATTTAAATTCCATCTATTCAGAACTCTACTCCAACCACCCAACTCTTTTTCCCCTCTGTAATCTGTTTGTGTGTGTGAGACTCTTATGTGAATGTGGGCGTGGATGCGTAGCGTATTTTAGTAATTTTAACTGGTTTAGAGTGTTAACTTCCTTGTTTAAACTCAAGAAAACCTGTCTGAAAAGTTCTTTGGCAATTATATTAGAGGAACAAGAGCAAGTGCTTACTGAGGTGGTAAGTTCAATCACTGCGTTAAAAGGATAAACCCTGTTGCGGTCAAACCAGAGAAGGGGCGAAAGGGGGAGCCTGAGACCCCTTCCCCACCTGGTCATAACAGAATCTTTCTTCATAATTTATCCCTGGTATCAAATCTGGTAAATCTGTGCTGTACTCTCTCCAAAGCCTGAAGTGTAGTATCCAGAAATGAATGCAACACTCTCGATAGTATCTGACCAAGCTCTATACAACTGCAATATTACATCCTTCCCCTTATATTCTAACCCTCTTGAGATACAGGCAAGCATTCCATTAGCCTCTTTGATTACTTTTGTATCGGTGCACTAGTTTTTAGTGATTTCTCTACATGAGCACACACATCCTTTTGTTCCTTTACAGTTCTTAGTCTCTCTCTATTAAGAAATCTCAAATTACTGCTTGCAACTGAAGTGCTCAACACCAAAAGGAATTAAAAGCACATTTCTTTATTCAAGCTTTATGACAGAATTTTCATGTATATTCAGCACAAACAGTTCTCAAAGCTTCATAGGGGCATTAGAGAATTACAATTTACATAATACAGGAAATCTAAATTGCTATTGCCCTCACCCCTGCACAACCTGGGTTTTTACTTCATGGGAGGTGGTGAAAGATGGGTCTAGCTAATTAAGTTCAGTTTTTTTGAGGCTATAAGCATTGTGGACAGGGGAGTGTCTATGGATGATGTCTCCATAGATTTCCAGAAAACATCTGATAAGGCTCCATACAAGAGATTATTAGCAAAATTGTGAATTGTCAATAACTGATTGAGAAGTAGGAGACAAAGTAGGGATAAAAGGAACATTTTATGATTGGCGAGATGTGACAAGTGGTGCTCCCCAGGGATTTGTTTTGGGCCTGAGCTTTTCATCAAGAACTTAGATGAAGGAATGGACAGTTGGATCCCCAAGTTTTCAGATGACACTCAATAGGAAGCACAGTTCATTGTGTAGGAAGTAGGAGCAGGAAGTAACTAAGAGACAAACAAAATAAACAAGTGAGCAAAATGATGGGAGATGGTGTTCAATGTGGGGGAAGTGCAAAGTCATCCACTTTGGATCTGAAAAAGTCAAACTGGAATATTTTCATAATGGTGATAGATTAGGAGTTTAGGAGGATTAAAGGGAATTAGGTGTTAATGTACACAAATCACCTAAGGCAAGAGCACAAGTACAGAAATTAATTAAAAATGCTAATGGATGTTGGCCTTTATGTGAAGGGGGTTACAACTCAGAAGTGAGAAAGTGATGCCTCAGTTATACACAGAGATTGGCAACGTGTCCGTGGTAAATGATGTTGAGGTCCGTGACTGGTAATTTCAGGGACGAGAAATTTCCCATTGGGTTCTTCTTTCCGACCAGAGCGGCTGTTAAAAAAAAAAATCACAAGTGTCAGTTACACAGCTGACAGGTGCTGGAAGCGGGAACAGCAGTTTCTGACTTTGGACAGTTTCGGGGTTTTCCAGCAGGTTCCTATTTTTTTTTTAAAAGCCCACCGAAAAACCCTGAATCTGTCCAAAGTTCAAATTGGCGTTCCCGCTCTCAGCAACAGTCAGAGAGAGGTGGTAGTTGAAGGGGGGGGGGGGGGGGGAGGCAAGAGTGGGTGCGGGTGGCGAGGGGGCACGGCGAGGGCACGGGCAGCGAGGGGGTACAGCGAGTGTGGAGGGCAGTGAGAGCATGGGACCCGGGTTCGGTTCTGGGTACTGCCTGTGTGGAGTTTGCAAGTTCTCCCTGTGACCGCGTGGGTTTCCACCGGGTGCTCCGGTTTCCTCCCACAGCCAAAGACTTGCAGGTTGATAGGTAAATTGGCCATTGTAAATTGTCCCTAGTGTAGGTAGGTTGTAGGGAATATGGGATTAATGTAGGATGAGTATAAATGGGTGGTTGTTGGTCAGCACAGATTCGGTGGGCCGAAGGGCCTCTTTCGGTGCTGTATCTCTCTATGACTCTCCATGACTCTATGAATGGTGAGGGGGCACAGCGAGAGCGCACGCGGAGAGCGGGCAGCGACAGTCCACGCGTGCAGTGGGCAAGGTGGCAAGAGCACACGCTTGAGGACAGAAAGTGATCAAGATCACTCCTGACAGATGGACATCCATCTGGATTCTCTGCATTGCTACATCGAGCGTGCAGGCAGACATTGACTACTTATGCAAGTAAAAACAATGCCAGATATCTCACTAAATAGGCAGAAATTAGTTTTTAATCGTACTGTGTTTTGATGGCATTAGGTTGGCTCTAGACTTTATATACAGATTAATTGCCCCCATGTTCGATAATTTTGTCAAATGCCTGTGGTGCAACATGTTGGTGCCTATCCCTGGTTATATAGAAGTTCAGTCAGACTGTGTCTGGAGTGATGCATTCAATTTTGAGTACCAAACCTGAAGAAAGCTCCATTGGCTTTAGATGCAGTCCAGAATCATCAGAATTACCTCAAGAAAAAAAAAAGTTAAACTCAGTGCAGGCTGCATAAAAATGGCTTGCTTTCTCGAGTTTAGAAAGTTGAAGATTAATCCACGTCTTTAAAATGATAGAGGCAGCTAAAGGGAAACTATTTTCTTTGGTGGGGGGAACAAGAAAGAATATTTTTAAGATTTCTGCTGGGTCATTTTGGAGAGAAGTCAGGAAGCACTTTTTTTTTAAATTACAAGGAGAATGAAAATCTGGATCTTGTTTAGACAAAGCGCTGTTAATAGTGGGTTACTTGAATCTTTCAAGACTGAGATCAATATTTTTTGTTGGGTATTGGGATCAAAGTATGTGGAGCAAAGGCAGGTAAAGAGTTGAGGCACAGATCAGCCATGATCTGAAAACTGTGGAACAGGCTTGAGAGGCTAATGGGCCTACTCCTGTTCCTATGACTATAATATTCCTAAGAGCAAGTCTGTGACTAGAACAGGTATGTGTAAACAATTCTTCCATCTGTAGTTTTAAGTATGGAAGCACAACGAAAATGAAGATGCACAAATTAAACTAACTTTTCATGCCAATAAAATTCAGTCGTTTCTGTCTTTCATCTACTCACCCTTTTTCTGTTGACACTTTGACTTTGTTCATTTTGGCTAAAATCCCTCTTTCACTTTGGCATTTCAAACAATCTGAAATTAAAACATTTTCATAAATTTAAAATATAATTCAAGAATTTTTTGAGGCTTTCTTTAAAAAAACTAAGCTAATTTTTGAGGACATGCACATTGTTTTTCAAGTGCTCTCCTCACACTCTGTTCCTTTCACAGGCTACACACTGCCTGTATTGGAGAAGATAAAGTTCACAGCCTGTTTCCAAATCACTGCTGTCACACTCGGTCACTTAGAAGAAAATGTGGGCGAGATGAACAGTCATCTGTCTATATTTCCTCCCCCCTACTTTTTTTTTTAAATGGCAAATGTATTTGGTTTCTGCACATGCCTCTAATCGGCAATTCATTTATTGGTACGACATGCACTGCATCAGTTATGAACAATTTGATTGCACAAGTCCCATAATATAACAACTCATAGCGAACTGCAAATAAAATCTAATGAATACAACACATATTATTAATGCAACTGATGGTTGTAATACAACCAAGATTCTGAAATATAGTTGTTCACAACCATTGAAAGAATATAATGACTTGCATCATCTCTCCATCAGAACGGAATTTAATAACAAATCAACAACAGATAATAGGCATCTAGAAGAACTGGGAGAGTTCCTGGAGACAGAGGTGCTCAAAAAGGAAATAAATTCTCAGAAGGATACTTTGAGAGAGTACTTTTTTTCTTCAAGTAATCCTCCCTTACATTATTTAAAATAGATAAAGCTACAAATATGGGTTATGATAGAAATCTGGTCATTTTTCTGGCCCAACACACCATTTAAAGTTTCCTCCTGCTCTCAATCAATCCAGTGGTGTCAATTACAGTCACATGCATCTTAGTATGCCCCATAGTTTCTTTCAAGTAATTTTATACATATTTTTATTTTCTCTTGACTCTGGTTTAAGGCCCTATAGTGGTCTTATCCTCAAGTATATGTTGCAAGGAGAAAGGGGAAACAATATGTTACTGCACTGAGAAATTTCAAACAAGCAGCTTGCCAGGTGCAATGAACTCTCCCTCCAATCTTTAAGTGGATAAATATTTCCTCTGTGCCAATGCTTGCACACAACGATCCAGATCAATCCCCAATCTGTAGGGAGTGAGGTAACCTCAGCCAGAACAGCAACAGGGGTACTACAAGTGACCACAGCAACAGTGGATTAGAAATACAATTCAGGATTCTCATCCAAATCAAAATCAACTTTTTCAAAGCTAGAAAAAGGGCAGAATGAGTATCAGGTTTGATTGTTGTGCCCACTACAGTTAAATAGCCTGAAAAGCACCTTAGGATGTTTTACTACGTTAAAGGCATGATATGAATGCAAGTTTTGTTGTTGTCTAGGCTCTCATATTAAAAATGACCAGTGGTGGGAGGTATTGGCAGCAACGGAAGCATTATCCAGCATAAACTGGAGTCTTCATACTGGTTTCCACATAGGTTTCCCCAAAGAATTAATCCGACGTTCTTTGCAGTATACATCACCAAAGGCAAAAGGTGACTGCATTTCTCTAAATTACCTACAATTGAAGCAACTACTTACAGGTTATTAATTGCTCGGAAAGTTTCTGCGACAAATGGAGACGTCGTGTAGGTTGATTTCTGGAATACTGTAATGAGGCAATGTTGAATCATCTACCACAGGTATGGATTTCTTTATAATTGGTCGAAAGAAAGAGTTTAACCTTGACATAAAATGCTGGCCCTAGTCTACTCCATTTCACTTTCTAACCTGGAACTACCATTCATTATTACTTTTCAGTACTTTTGTCTTATATGAAGCTGATTTTTTTTGGTGCCGGGGGGGGGGGGAGACCATCCAACTGCACATAACATTAATATTTCCCTTTCCTTCCTTTTTAAATGCATATAAACTGTTTCAAATATTAGCTGAAAAAAATTTGCAACCTTAGACATCAACTTGTGTGTGATGACTATATTATCCATTACAGACAAAGCCATTGTGCAAAGATTCTGCTGTTCCAGGCAATCCACTACAGAATTGGAAGGTGAACTTTGCTAACAGTAATGCAGACATGGTCTTATAACCACAATTAGTTTGCGAAAGATGTGTTATGTTTAGTAAAATGATTGCACTTGGCGAAAAGTGTGCTACTATCTAGTCTGATACTTGCAAGCAGTCCTGTTATTTAAGAATTACTGTTGTGCCAAAAATATTTTGATTGCAAAGCAAATAAAATGTACAAACACAGACTTTGTACTAAAGTCAAATCAAAATAAAGCACACGAGTTGGGATCTTGTATCTGGAAGGAGTTCAGAAAATAACTGCATTAATTCGATAAATTAAGTTCAACTACAGATGACAACTTCGATTTTCTTACATCTCAGCTTGCAACTTAAAAAGATACCAGAAGTATATCCCAGGCAATGTCTTTCCAACTGATCAATTCTTCTCCTATCACTATACTGCACCTTGGGTTGAGACAATCTCGTGGAGCTCAGTGAGCCATAAATAGGAGTTACAGCCCAGACACTACCCCAGGTTTAGTATGATCAGTAAAGTTAACAGTCACTTTCTTTGTTACTTTTACAACTAAGGAAAAAAATGGAGGTTAAGACGTCTGAAAAATAGTGCTGATTGCTGTAGTGTTTTTTCACACAGTTCAGTTTTAGGAAGGCTAATCTATAATTTATAATCTGATCAGGTTTATTCTTCCATTATCCACTGTCTAGGATTACAAGAAGGCTCAAGGTCATATCCAACAAGATAAATACAGTTAACAAAAGGCTTCTGTTCAACTCTTGGGCTTCACAACAATATTGATGTGTGTATATTCAAGGGAGCTCTCCTCGCTTTCAAGCACATGCAAAAGAGAACAATCTGGTTTAAAAGTCTAAAGAGCTAACAGATAGTCTATAATTGTGTGCTTACTTCTGGTATGCATCTCCTGGCATCA
Source organism: Heterodontus francisci (assembly GCF_036365525.1). Taxonomy (NCBI): domain Eukaryota; kingdom Metazoa; phylum Chordata; class Chondrichthyes; order Heterodontiformes; family Heterodontidae; genus Heterodontus; species Heterodontus francisci. The sequence continues at coordinate 119,749,582 of NC_090374.1, forward strand.
GATTACAGTGAAAAATAATTTGTTTTGAGTGGGCATGTCTACATTTGCGATCAATGACATGCTCATCACTAAAACTGAAAGCAATCTAATAAATTATTCATCCACTATCACAATAATAGCTTTCACTTCAAATAATGCACCCGATCACAATTATTTTAAAATACAAAGGTTTAGAATTACAATAGCAGACAGCATATTCACTGTTTTATCTTATATTAACCTGAACTTCAACATTTGTAGCATTTCTTTAATTCTCAATGTTGTCCATTTTCCACATCAGTCATCCAATTCCTTATCATTGGTTCCTCACTGAAACTTAAATTACTTTCTGATTCGTGCCCTTCCCATTTTCCTCCTCTGCATTCTACTTCAACTCAGATCTGATGAGATGAAAGTGCTTATGTTGATTCTGATATTGCTACTGCTCACTCACCAAAGCTCCCTTGAATCATGTGACTCTAACCTACTTTTGACTACAAATACTGTCTCCTCAAAATCACCTGCTGGATCTATTGTTCTCCTGACATGGTTGAGGGTAGGGAAGCATATCTTTTGTCTTGCCCTCCCATTTCTTTGATGTCCCCATACTATATCGTGGCAGATGGGTCAATGATGCTCCCAGTCCTCTTCCATGCTCTAGAACCAAACACTGACAAGTGCAAAAGTGATATTTAAACTGTTCATACCTCTCCGTAGGAAAGCATAATGGCACATGAACTACTACTGGGGAGGATGATTTAGGTGCGAGACTGCATTCTAACTCTGATGCACCACACTAGGGTTCTACTATATGACAAACAAGTATTCTAGATAGCTCAGTTAATGTGATAGCATCCTGTAAGTATCAACCAGAAAATCAGAGTTCTCAATCTATCCTGAAGCTGTCTAGAGGCATGGGTCTGCCCAGGGAAAAGGCAAGTGAAAGTTGATCACCTCTACCCGAACAACCAGAATTGGTAGGTATGTGAAAAGTACCTTGAATGCCAAAGAACCTTCATATTTTGTACATCTGCAAGCAAAACAAGTGAGAATTCAGCCCCTTCTGTATTCCATAATGTACTTGTTTGCCAATGTGTATTCAAGTTTACCGAATTAAGCATTGCCATGTACTAACACATTTAATCTTTGCACAATGGAAGGAAGTTTGATTCCAAATAATATGGTAGAACATGCAAAAATTTTGAATGGCAGTTAGTATAAACCACCAAGAGCAAGGACATTATAAATCAAAATTCTTGTGAAAAATTTAACTGGGTCTGGCACATCACAGAAGCTATGGTATGAGAAGAACAAAAGGTTAAAAGACATGGAGTTCTGTACTCGAGTGATGAAGCCAATAGCCTTATTAGGGTCATACATCATAGATTTAAGATTTTGATAATTGAAAACAGTGGCTGCTTTAAATCCACTTTAACCATTATTAAAAAATGGGGAAACACATGATGAAAACATGGCAGCTCACGTTGCAAAGCATTACCAGCAATATGGAGATGTCTATTTCTGGAATTTCCTGACCTCGGAGGTTATCAAACATTATTTACATTCAACATGTTTTTAAAAAAGTATTTTGCTTCTCCTCTTCAACAGCACTAGCTGACAAGGTATTTGGATGACGTTTCCAGATATCTGGCAATTTTCTTTATTATTCTTTCATGGAATGTGGGCATCACTGGCAAGGCCAGCATTTGTTGCCCAGCCCTAATTGCTCGAGAAGGTGGTGTTGAGCTGCCTTCTTGAACCGCTGCAGCCTAACTGGTGCTGGTACATCCACAGTGCTGTTAGGGAGGGAGTTCCAGGATTTTAATCCAGCAACAGTGAAGGAATGACAATATATTTCCATATCAGAATGGTGTGTGATTTGGAGGGGAACTTAGGAAGATAGGAACAGGAGTAGGCCATTCAGCCTCTCGAGCCTGTCCCGCCATTCAATGAGATCATGGCTGATCCGCAGCCTAACTCCATATACCTGCCTTTGGCCCATATCCCTTGATATCTTTGCTTAACAAAAATCTGTCTATCTCAGATTTAAAATTAACTGTTCTAGCTTCAACTGCTGTTTGTGGGAGAGAGTTCCAAACCTCTACCACCTTTTGTGTGAAGAAGTGTTTCCTAATATCTCTCCTGAACTGTCTGGCCTTAATTTTTAGACTATGCCCCCTAGTTTTAGAATCTCCAATCAGTGGAAATAGTTTATCGTTATCTAGCCTGCCTTTTCCTGTTAATATTTTGAAGACTTCGATCAGATCACCCCTTAACCTTCTAAATTCTAGCGAAAACAGGCCTAATTTGTGTAATCTCTCCTCATAACTTAACCCCTATAAATCCAGGTATCATTCTTATAAACCTACGTTGCACTCCCTCCATGGCCAATATATCCTTCCTAAGGTGTGGTGTCCAGAACTGCTCACAGTACTCCAAGTGGTGTCTAACCAGGGTTTTGTACAGCTGCAGCATAACCTGTGTCTTTATACTCCAATCCTCTGGATATAACGGCTAGCATTCCATTAGCCTTTTTGATTATTTTCTGCACTTGCTCGGGGCATTTTAAAGATCGATGCACCTGAACCCCCAAGTCTCTTCGGACATCCACTGTACTTAACCTCTTCCCATTTACAAAGTACTCTGCTCAATCCTTTTTTGGTCTAAAATGGATAACCTCACACTTGCCCACATTGAAATCCATCTGCCACAGTTTTGCCCATTCACCTAGTCTGTCAATATCTCCTTGCAATTTTATGCTATCATCTAGACTGTTGACAATGCCGCCCAACATTGTATCATCAGCAAATTTGGATATATGACTTACTATGCCATCATCCAAGTCGTTAATAAATAATGTGAATAATTGAGGCCCCAACACAGGTCCCTGTGGGACACCACTAGTCACATCCCGTCAATTGGAGTACTTATCCATTATCCCCACTCTGTCACCTACCACTCAACCAACTTCCTAACCATGTCAATAATTTGCCCTCAACTCCACGGGCTTCTACCTTAGTTAACAGTCTCTTATGTGGGACTTCATCAAATGCCTCTGGGCGTCCATATAAATAACATCCATAGACACTCCCCTGTTGACTACCTTAGTCACCTCTTCAAAAAATTCGATGAGATTTGTCAGGCATGACCTTCCCGTCATGAATCCATGCTGGCTGTCCCTGATTAACTGAAATTTCAAGATGTTCAGTCACCCCATCCAGCAACTTGCCCACCACAGATGTCAGGCTAACTGCTCTGTAATTTCCTTGGTTCCCCCTTTCACCTTTCTTAAAAACTGGAGTGACATGTGCAACTTTCCAATCCAGAGGGACCACTCCTGAATCTAGGGAACTCTGAAAGAATCCAGTTAGAGCATCTGCAATGTGCTCCCCTACTGCCTTTAACACCCTCGGATGGAAACGATCAGGTCCTGGGGATTTCTCACTCTTTGGTTCCATTAATTTCCTTGTTACTGATGTTTTACTTACGTTAATTGCATGCAGTCCCTGTCCCCTAACCGGCTATTAATTTTTCCGGGACTTCGGCAAGTTATCCTCCTTTTCAACTGTAAATACTGAGGCAAAGTAATTGTTCAACATGTCTGCCATTTCCCCATTATCAATGACAATATCTCCATTTTCAGCTTTTAGTGGGCCAACTTGCAGATGGTGGCATTCCCATGCATCTGCTGTCCTTGTTCTTCTAGGAAGAGGTCGCGGATTTGGATGTGCTGTCGAAGGAGGCGTGGCAAGTTACTGCAGTGCATCTTGTAGATGTTACATACTATTGCCACTGTGCATCGGTGGTGGAAGGAGTGAATGTTGAAGGTGGACGCGGTGTCGATCAAGCGGACTGCTATGTCCTGGATGGTGTTGAGCTTCTTGGGTGTTGTTGGAGCCACACACATCCAGGCAAGTGGAGAGTATTTCATCACACTCCTGACTTGTGCCTTGTAGACAGGCTGTGGGGAGACGGGCGATGAGTTACTCACTGGAGAATTCCCAGCCTCTGACCTGCTCCTGTAGCCACTGTATTCATGTGGCTGCTCCAGGTCAGTTTCTGGTCAACTGTAACGTTTAGGATGTTGATAGTGGGGGATTCAGCAATGGTAATGCCATTGAATGTCAAGAGGACATGGTTAGATTCTCTCTAGCTTGAGATGGTCAATTTCTGTTACTGAACAATGGTGTACTAATCACCAGTCTAATCAATGTTCCTCACTTCCCAGCGGGAAAGTGCCCAGGATCTGCACAGTGTGCTGCCTCCTCTCCTTGCCCCAAACGCACCCCGCCAAAATCAGAAAAACAAAATTGAAAATTCACATACGGAGAATCACTGTCATAAACTCAGATCATGCCCGAAGACTAGCACCTGCTAACATCATGTGCCACCAAGCTGCACTATAAATGACAGTATTCTGAAATGGCATACATTAAAGATAAAAATATAAACAGAAGCTTACTAATTATTTTCATTATATCTTTTATTTGGATTAATAGATTTCACCAAAGACAACATTTCCCTAAAATTCCACCATTCTACTGAAAAAAAACTATTAGAATCATAGAGTCAGTCATTTTTGGCACAGGAGCCATTCGACCCATCAAGTCCATGCCGGCTCTCCATGGAGCTATCCAGTCAGCCTCACTCCCCTGCTCAATCTCCACAACACTGCAAGTGGCCATCCAATTTCCTTCTAAGTCGTATTACTTCAACATTAGCTCCTAGCAACCTGAATGGTTGCAGTTTATGAAATATAAAAAGTTACCCATGCAAAGAATTCATGGTTCTCAAGCATCTGGAGAAAAAACACTCAACTTAATTTACCAATAATTCAGTTTTATTGAGCTTTGAAATAAAATATTGTTAATAAAGCTATATATAGTATTTCACAGAAATTATGGTCAATCTCAAATTTAAAGCAATAACTATTTATGGCAGTATTTGCCATTGTACATCGATAGGTTTATGATCACGAGTCCGAATTAGACTCTCAGCAATAGCTACGATTTCAAGTAAACAGTGGACCATTTCCAACTGCTTATGTTCTAGTTGATAAAACTTTATTTGTTGCTTTGTTCTCAAATTACTAAACCCCTCTTATCCCAACCTCCCCCCACCACAAATTTAAATGAACAGCCTATCCTGATGAAAGCTCATCGTCCTGAAATGGAAACTTGGTTTCTTTCTCCACACATGCTGCCTGACCTGCTGAGTACTTCCAGAATTTTCTGTTTTTATTCCACTAAAACATGTACTTGTAATGATTTAAGTTGGAGACTCTGAAGCAGCACCAAGTAGACAAACAGCTGAAAAACAAAAGCATTATTTATTTTTAAAATGAAACTTCAAAACACATGCTTCCCACAATCCTTAATATGAGTGTGCTGTCTCAAAAAGCAGTAAACTCTAAACCAGTAAAAAAAAAGTGATTTGAGAACCTGGCTACTGCATGCAAAAATATTGTGATAGTTTAATCTAAACGTGTTGCTAATTTCAATTCAGCTCAAAGTTCACTTTGCCCATTATAGATAATGGGGATGGATAGAGGGGTCAGAGATTATAGATCAAATCAATGTCTTTAGTGGTAACAGCCGAAGTGTAGCTTAGTTATACATGAAGTTAACATTATTCTACTGTACAAGTTTAATAAATGCTTTGTTTTATTCAATCACAGGATGTGACGTTATTGCCCATCCCTGATTGCCGGGAGTGGTGAGCCACCTCGTTGAACCACTGCAGTCCATGTAGTGAAGGTAATCCTACAATGCTGTTAGATATGAAGTTCCAGCATTTTGACCCAGTGATGGAGGAATGGCAACACAGTTCCAAGTGGGGATAGTGTGAGACTTGAAAGGGAACTTGCAGGTGGTGGCTTTCCCATACACCTGCTGCCCTTGTTTTTTCCAGGTGGTAGAGGTCACATGTTTGTAAGGTGCTGTTGAAGAAGTCTTGGCAAGTTATTGCAATGCATCTTGCAGATGGTACACACTGGCAGACTCAGTGGGTGGTGGCGCAGGGAGTGAATGTTTAAGGTGGTCCTTTGTCCTGGATGGTGTTGAGCATCTTGAATGATGTTGGAACTGCACCCATCCAAGCAAGTCGACATAGCACATCACATTCCTGACTTGTACCATGTAGGTGGTGGAAAGATTTCAGGGAGTCAGGGCATGATTCACTGGCCACAGAATACCCAACTTCGAACTGTTCTTGTTGCCACAGTATTTATACGTCTGGTCCAGTTAAGTCTCTAATCAATGGCAATCTTCAGGATGTTGATGGCATGGGATTCAATGCTTGTAATACCATTGAATGTCAAGAGGAGATGGTTAGACTCTCCCTTGTAGAAGATAGTCACTGCCTGACACTTGTGTGGCACGAATATTAGTTATCAGCCTAATCTGACTGTTGTCCAGATCTTGCTGAATGTGCACAAGGACTGTTGTGAGGAGTTATGAATGGAACTGAACATTACAATCAGCAGCAAATATCTCCACTTCTGACTTTACGATGGAGGGAAAGGCAGTGATGAAGTAACTGAAGATGGTTTGGCTGAGGATACTGCCCTGAAGAATTCCTGCAGCGATGTCCAAGGGCTGAGATGATTGGCCTCCTACATTGCAACCATCTTCCTTTGTGCTACATCGGCTCCAGCCAGTGAAGAGTTTTCCCCAATTCCACTAGGGGACCTTGATGCCACAGTCAAGTGCAGCAACTCTCTGCTTCTTGTGGACAGGACATACCCAGGCAATTTTCCACTTTCCTGGGTAGAGGCCAGTGTTGTAGCTGTACTAGAACAGATTGGCTAAAGTCATGACTAGTTCTGGAACACAAGTCTTCAGTACTACAGCCTAGACGCTGTCACAGTCCATAGCTTTTGCTGTATTCAGTGTTATCAGCCGTTTCTTGATATCACATGGTCTGTACTGAACTGGCTGAAGACTGGCTTCTGTGATGATAGGGACCTCAGAAGCAGCCCAAGATGAAGCATCCACTCACACTTCTGGCTGAAGATGGTTGCAGCCTTGTCTTTTACACTAGTGTGAACTCCACCATCATTGAGGATGGAGATGTTCATGGAGCCTCATGTTAGTTCTTTAATTACCTTCCATCATTCTCAACTGGAAGTGGCAGGACTGCAGAGCTTTGATCTGATTCACTGCTTGTGGGATCATTTAGTTTTCTCTATAGCATACTGCTACTGCAGTTTAGCATGCACCAGGTTGGCACCTCACTTTTAAGCACACCTGCTGCTGGTCCTGGTCTGCTTTTCTACATTCCTCGTTGAACTAGGGTTGATCCTGTAACCTGTTGGTAATGGTAAAGTAAGGGATATGGCAGTCCATGAGGTTTACAGACTGTGATGGAATACAATTTTGCTGCTGCTGATGGCCTACAGTGCCTCATCGATGCCCAGTTTTGACCTGCTAGATTCATTCTGAATCCATCCCATTTGGCACAGTAGTACCGCTACATAACATAATCGAGGGTGCCCTCAGTGGGAAGACAGGATTTCATCTTGACAAGGACTGTGTTGTGGTCACTATCAGTACTGCCATGGGCAGATGCATTTACAACAGGCGGATTGGCGAGAACAAGGTTAAATTGCTTCTTCCTTCTTGTTGGTTCTCTGGGCCTTCTGATGGATACATCCTTCAAGACTCGGCCAGCTTGGTCAGTGTAGTGGTGCTACCAAACCATTCAGCGATGGACTTGAAGTCTCCAACTTAGAGTACATTCTTGCTACCCTCAGTGTTTCTTCCAAGTGGCCTACATGTGACTCCAGACCCACAGCCATGTGGTTGACTCATAACTGCCCTCTGAAATGGCCTAGAAAGCCACTCAAGTTGTACAAAACCTCTACACAAAAGCTGAAAAGGAATAAAACCAGTCAGAACACCCGACATCAACCTAGGCACCAGAAACAACGGTAAACCCAGCCCTTTCGACCCTGCAAAGTCCTCCTTACTAAGATCTGGAGGCTTGAGCCAAAATTGGGAGAGCTGTCCCACAGACTAGTCATGCAACAGCCTGACAGTCATACTCACAGAAACATACCTTACATTCAACATCCCAGACACCACCATCACCATTACTGTCCCAGCAGGACAGACTCAACTAAGACGGCAGCACAATGGTACACAGTCAGGAGGGAATTGCCCTGGGAGTCTTCAACATTGACTCTGGACTCCATGAAGTCTCACAGCATCAGGTCAAACATGGGCAAGGAAACCTCCTGCTGATTACCACCTACTGCCCTCCCTCAGCTGATGAATCAGTACTCCTCCATGTTGAACACCACTTGGAATAAGCACCAAGGGTAACAAGGGCACAGAATGTACACCGGGTGGGGGACTTTAACATCCATCACCGAGAGTGGCTCAGTAGCACATTCAGGTTTGGGTTAAGTAGCAAATAATATTCGTGCTTCACAAGTGCTGGGCAATGACAATCTCCAACAAGAGAGAAACCAACCATCTCCCCTTGATATTCAACAGTATTACATCACTGAATCCCCTATCAACATCCTGGGGGGTCACCAGTGACCAGAAACTGAACTGGACCAGCCATATAAATAACTGTGGCTACAAGAGCAGGTCAGAGGCTAAGAATTCTGCAGCAAGTAACCCACCTCCTGATACCCCAATACCTGTTCACCATCTACAAGACACAAGTCAGGAGTGTAATGGAATACTCTCTACTTGCCTGGATGAGTGCAGCTCCTACAACACTCGGGAAGCTCAACACCATCTAGGACAAAGCAGCCTGCTTGATTGGCACCCCATCCACCACCTTCAACATTCACTTCCTCACACACAGTGGCAACAGTGTGGCAACAAGATGCACTACAGCAACTCACTACGCCTCCTTCACCAGCAACTTCCAAACTCGCGACCTCTGTCACCTAGGACAAGGTCAGCAGATACATGGGAACACCACCTGCAAGCTCTCCTCCAAGTAACACACCATCCTGACTTGGAAATAAATTATCCTTCCTTCACTGTCGCTGGATCAAAATCCTGGAAATACCTCCCTAACAGCACTGTGGCTGTACCTGAACAAGGTAGACTGAAGCACTTCAAGGCGGCAACTCACTGCCACCTTCTCAAGAGCAATTAGGGATGGGCAATAAATGTTGGTCTAGCCAGCAGCGCCCACATCACATGAAATGAATCATGAAAAAAAAACAGTTGAGCGAGGGTGGTACATGCTATTCAGCAGGTTTCCTTGTCCAAATTTGCCCTGATACCGTAAGACCTCATGGGGTCTGGAGTCAATGTTGAAGACTCCCACGGCTACTCTGTCAGGACTATAAACCACTGCGCTGCCATCTCGGGTGGGGTCCATTCTGCTGATGGGACAGGACACACCCAGGAATGGTGATGGAGTCTGGGTCATTGGCCGAAAGGTATGATTCAGTCAGTATGACCACATCAGCCTGTTGTTTAAAACATTTAAGGTTTTCATTCGTATGAATACAGTAAAGCTTTTCCACATGTACTATAAAGCAATTACAAACTTTCCATATTGAATGTAACCATGAGATTTCTATTATTTTTTAATACAAAGATATATGGAAAATGTGTTTTAGAAATAGCTAAAATCAAGATGGAGATTGGGTTAAAATGGAAACTGCCTTTCCCTTCAAAAAAATGGAAACTGCATCCCAGTTGGCCTCATGTTGCAGGTATGTTCTTTGAACAGTAGGATTTAGAAACCTTGGTTCTTGATGCTCATCAAATTACTGTTCCTTTGAATGACAGTGAGTATTTGCCCATTCAAAATATGATCGGTTTACATTTCTCACAGGTTTCAACTTATGTAAGTATGTAGTTAAATGCATTACATCCTAAATGACAACTATCACATGGGGCTCTTTCAGGAAGGAATTCAAAATATATGTTTAAAGCATCAGCAAGTCCTAGATAACAACCAGCTTGTCTATTAGCATAAAATGCAAACGTCTATCATTGTGTCTTCAATTTTGATTTAAATATGACTGATCTTTATTCTAATACCTTTTGATCTGGAACATATACTGCAGACTTTTGTCAGTATCTTCAGATCAGTTCCTAGAATCCATGCATGGTCTTGATAAGAATCACACATCATATTGCATTGCTGAAGGTCTATGAAAGACTTTCATCTAAAAGCCAATATCGCCTTGCATTCACTGCAAGAAATACATTCGACAGAAGGTATCTTAACATTTTGCAGACCAATCTGTACTATTGACGCCTTACTGTTTCTGTCTAGTTAACTTTACATGAACTCAAAGAAATAAGTTTCACTGATAGGGTTACATGAAGAAAGGCAGTGCAGACTTGTGTGGAGCATAAATACTGGCATGAACCTGTTGATTGAACAGCCTGTTTCTGTGCCTTACATGCTATGTAAATTTATCTATAGAGGCTGGAACAATAGTCTAGGGGACAGGAAAACATAATGGGTACGACATGTTCTCCAGTGTGTTATGCTGAGTTGAGGGGCAGTCAGTTCCTTGACACATACATTAACTGAGTGAAATATGAAGTGTGCAGATTTCAGTTCATAAGAGATTTCATCTGCCTTTTTTGCTTGGTATTTTGCATGTAAATTCTATGCCATTAATACAGGCCAATGTTTAATAAATATTTTGATGCAAGTTACTTTTCATACCTTACTATCATTAAGTAGATGCAAGTACAAACAACTGATTAGTAAGTAGGAATTCCTAACTTTTCCTGCAAATGCAATATAGCAGTAATCAACATCAGCAGCAAACACACAATGTTCTTATTTGTGTTAAAAGATTAGAAGCATTCATTCTAATTTGAATCCAAACGTTCAATTATTTCAGAATATAAAATTAATTGAAGAGTGCAATTTTAAGTGGCTACCAAATACTGATAGCAGTAGAAAAGTAGATCCAACTAAGTCTCCTTGAGCATCACGTAAAGAATTTACCTTATTTTGATATATTACATTAGCTTGCAATAACCTGAGGATTAAAATTGCAAGTGCATGTTCAAATGCTATGAAAGGTGTGAAACGTGGTATAACTAGGTTAAGATTTACGTTACTGGTTATTTAGTTCCAATTTTTATAAAATCACTGATTAACAATACGCACAGGGATTCAGGTTTTACTGTGGTAGCACAGTACACCAAAGCTTAAGCAAATGAGCGACACTATGCAAATAGAAAGATGGGGCCTGTCACTGGCCAAACTGACCGCCAGTCAGCATTTTTATTACATATCCCCTAACAGTCTGCAGAACAGTGGGTTTCCTGGTTTCAGTACCTAAGGTTTACAGCATGCACGTTGCATTAGACATTTTTTAAACAAACGGTGAAAGCGGTAGCAGACCCACTGAAACAAATTCCTACCATATATCAGAGAGGTTGTTGCCTCTTTCGTTCTGTGTGTCGGAAGAGCAGTTACTGTACCAAATGCCTTACCGCATGCGTCGGAACGCCGCTGTTTTGATACAAACCTCTCGAACGCCTCCCAGCTCCTATCCTAATGACAGGGCACGTCACTACGCATCAGTCAGTCACTGAGACCCAGCCCTGCAAAACTACACCATTCGTCCAAAACTCTCCGTACCTTCCGTTCACAGAGACTCTTATTTGAGAGGTTTGAAAATGCAATCTGTTCTGACTTGTCCCATTCTGAAAATTTAGTATTCGCTCAGTAAATGTGGTAACGGGGTTGTATTCGGTCTCTTTTTCGAAAACATAGTAAATTGTATCTCGACATTTTAACGGTCCCGTATCGAGTACGGCTAAGGGCCGACGCCCATACTGTTGCTGTATTATACGACGGGTTATTGGTATTTTACATCCGTGTTGATGAATGCTTAAATCATGTTGTGTATTACTTGATTCTCGAATGCAGTCTTTCCCCTCATTTATTACCTATTCAAACTATTGCTGCTGCATTGAAACATTTGATAGACTTGAAATGCTAAAGTTGGAATGTCACCATCTGCCTTTGGATGACAATTGAAAAGACCTTGTTTATGGAGTTACTTCGTAATTCCCATCCCCAGGCCAGGTAAATCACTCATTTGGAGTGAAGTTTACTAAAATCTGATCGACTTCTATGCACTTACAAAGAAAACAGCAGCTTCATGCTTTCAAATAAGTTTAGGTGTTTATTGCTGATATTTTTTACAAAATCATTCGTTGGACTTGGCTGTCATTGCCATGGACAGCATTTGCTGTCTTTGAGACGATAGTGGTGGGCCTTTGTGAACTGAAGTTCACATGTTGGAGGTACTCCCACAGTACTGTTAGGAAGGGAGCTCCAGGATTTCGACCCAGTGACTTGCTTGGGCCTCCTTGACAGCATGTCCCAAATCCACAACCTCTACTGCCTAGAAGGATAAAGGTACTAGGCGCATGGGAACGCAATCACCTCCAATTCCTCTCCAACACTTGCATCATTATGACTTGGACATATATTGCTGTTCTTTCATCGACATTGTGTCAAAATCTAGGAACTCCCTGCCTAACTGTACTGTGGGAGTGCTTTCATCATAAGGACTGCAGCAATTTGAGAAGGCAGTTAGCCGCCATCTTTTCAAAGGCACCTCAGAATGGTCAATAAAAGCAGAGCATGGGACTGATGCACATATCCCGAGAATGAATTGTTTTTAAAAAATTAGTGATGACAAGAGTGCAGTGAAACTTGAACTTTTCATGACTTAAGCTGCATTTGTACCCAGTATTTTACCAATTGTATTATCTGGGGGAAAGGATTAAAGTACACAGAAGTGCAATTTTTAACTGATGAATTTAGAAATTTTTTTAAGTGGCAAATGAACTCTGATGGTGTCTTGTGTTATGATGATGCTTCTATATTTTTTTTTAAGTATTTTTTGAGGACTCATTAAAATTGTGAAGATGGATTCATTGGAAGGCTGAAGATTTTATAAATACTGGACTCTTTTTCACTGGGGTCATTAAAAGGACAGAGAGGTCTTGTTTGAAAACATTTAATGGAAGTCACCTGTCTTCAGATAAATACCCACCAGGGGCTTTTTGACATGGGGGAGATATTCACAGAAGTGACCGGTCAAGATTTATAGGAGTCAGGAGGCTTGACTCTTGAAGTATTGTTTTTGGTTTCATTTTGGACAATGTGTTGAGGTGTGAACTGTTTTGAAGGCAGTTGAAGAAAACCAGCCAAAAGAACAGTCACCATAGCACCCTTTTCCATCTCTTTGAGAAGCTCTTAGAAGCGAGTGTAAGAAAGAGAGAAATTGATGCTGCATTCCTCCTCACAGGCCTGCCAGAAATCCCTGTTGCCGCATTTCTCCTGGAAAGCCTGCCAAACTGATCTTCAACAACGCGTGAAAGGAACTGTTCTAGAAAGATCCCAGTGACAGCTGTCTACACGTATTTGGGATGCCAAGCCAAAATGGGACAACTGACATCTTTCCACATCTTTTTCTTAAAGAATGAGCAAGTATTTGGCTAAGTATTCTTTTTGTCTTTTCTTTGTAATAGAGCTCTAAGGAGAACATTTTTTGGTTAACATTTGTGTGAGAGAGAGAGAAGGGCCAAGATAAAAAAAAGGGAACTTTCATATTTCAATCTGTGTGTTAATGCTTTGCTTCATTACTGGTTAAGTCTTGTTTTATAATAAACTGATAATTTTGTTGTTTATTGAAGAAACCTAGTTGGTGTATTTTATTCTGGGATTAAAGAGTATATGATTGACTGCATCGGTAAAGGAGTAAACATTTAAAGAAATGTTGTGACCTGTGGAACTAGAAAAGACAGCACTCCTCCCACCTTGGTCGTAACACCTAATTGACATATTTTAGCATATTATCCAATACTTTGAACTGTACTGAAATTCTACCATAGATTCTTTGGATTTAGGAAATAAGGTAGCAACTCCAACTATTGGACATTGCTCTTAACCAAAAATCATATATTTAAACTCCATTAAAACATCTCAAAAAATGAATTTAGATGTGCTTTTTCTAAATTAAGTAATTTGCCTAAAGTCCCTAATAGCTCTTTTCTCTGCTGATCTGCCTGTGCTACTCCCTTACCAATTTCCCTATTTATCTTAATTTCTCTTTCCTTGTATCTGATGTCACTTCCTCTCCTCCTGTCAACACCTTTTTATGTCCATGTATCTGAATAACTCTTTCCCCCTTGGTATGTATGAACTCTTTTTCTCACTGCCTGAATTTCTATCTCCGTGTCTATGAACTTGTCTCTCATGTAAATGAGGAGAAACTCAAGATGCTGGGAATATTCCCACAGAAGCACAAAAGGCTAAAATTAGATTTATAGGAACATGGAACAGAAGGTGGTCATTCAGCCCTTCAAGTCTATTCCGCCATTTAATTAGATCATGGCTAATCGGTGCCTTAAGTTTTTTTTTTAACCATGACGGTTTCTGATGGGGTGAATACGGAATAGGTTGAGGAGTCAGTGATAAGGAGGTCATCAGTTTAAGACTCTCTCAGGAGACAGTAAAATGGGTAGGTGAAATTTATCTATACAAAGTTGTTGGCACACTGAGTGTTTCACCATGTTGGTACTTTTTGCTAGCTTATTTAGTGGATATTTAACTCCTCCAAATATATTAGTGAACTTGTGCTTAGCAAAATGAGGAAAGCCAGTGCTATAGAATACATTCCATCAACCAACAACTTGCATTAATACAGTGGCTTTAATGCAAGACCTCTTGAGGCACTTCAGAGGTGAACCAAAAAAAAATTGGCACCAACCCAAATGAGGAGATATTAGGAAGGGTGAGCAAAAGCTTGGGGGAAAAGAAAAGGAGCTGGGAACAGAGGTGAAGAGGTAGAGTGCTCTGGGGAGGGAGCACCTAGATAACTGAAGGCAGTCACAAACAGTAGCAGCACGGGAAGGGTTGAATGCATAAAAGGCCAGAGTCAGAGAATCCAAGTGGCCCAGGGGAGGGGAATTCTAGCACTAGGAGATAATAGAGGGAAATAAACATTAGAAAGGTTAAGATAGTAAATGAAGAACAGTTAGCAGAGGATGAGGTGGACCAATTAGAACATACAAACATGTTCAACAGGAAAAAAAACAATTGACCCATCCAGCCTGTCTTGTGTAGTCATGACACTTTATGTAAGATACAAACACTCTATACCCACAGAGCCATGTATTCTGCTGGAGGAGAAAAAGAACATTTATGGTGGGAAAAAATCTGGAAAATTCCTCTTCTACCCAGGAGCTCACACTGACCCCAATTTATATTATAGGACACCAACTCTTGCGGATAGGATTAGTATAGATAAGGATGTATGACTGAAGGTGGAACTCAAATCAGAAAAGGCTCCGGATTCTGATAGAATGCATTCTAACAAGCTGAGGAAAGCCAAAGAAAAGAGATTCTGACCAATCTTTCAATTAATCTTGGAGGTGGACATTGTGCCAGAGGATCGGAAGGTTAACATATCTGATCAAAAAGGGAGGCCAGTTATTAGTAACTAAGATTCTAGAGACCGTAATAGAGGATAAAATGAATCGTCTCAAACAAAACATGGGTCGATTAAGGGCGGCCAGCAAATATTTACAAAAGGCAAGTCTGAAAACTTTAAAAGTACTTTGAGAACCAGCCAGTAAGTTGTTAACCAGAAGGTATACAACCAGAAATAAATGCAGGAAGGTTAGAATTGTTTTCAGAAGGAGACTGTCAGGACATGAAATTCATCATCAGAAATAATGTTTAAAGCAGAATCCATAGCAGCTTTTAACAAATGAAGAGTTACTTGAAAAATGTCATTTTATTAAAACAGCACTTTCAAACTTGCGCTTTTTAAAATAAATGGATACTAAGCCAATATGTTCTTTACCAATTGAATTTCTTGGTAGCAATACTGGAAATACCGAACTTTGACTTCAGAAATATAATCTTGTAATGAACAATTCTAAAAAGGGGAAATATTAAATTTTGAAAGCACTATTACCTTTTAATAAGCCTTAACATTGGGAACCATGTTTTTTCACGAATCACATCATGCTTCAGTGTCTAATACTTGCTTAACACTGGACATCTAGTCAATTGTATCTCGTTACCAACTGACTCGATGCCAATATCCCAGTTACTTTGATTTTGGTTTAAGTTCATCTGACTTGTAGAATACCTTATAATCTGTATTTTTAGTCATTTATACATGAACTATGTATTAAGGTGGGGACCAAACTACCATTCTTTCACCATCATCTTGAGTTCAGTGAAAAGCGTATTTAGAAAAGACAAAACTAAAAAGTAACAGTTATAGATAATACAATGAGAAATTTGCCTTGTTGCATGATTCTTACCAAAAGATATTAATTCTTACACAGAACTGATCTGATGAAAGATCACAGACATCAAATGTTAGGTTTCCCACTCCACAGCTGCTACCAGACTTACTGAGATTTCCAGCACTGTTTTTACTTACAAAGTACTATTTAGTTAATGGGGATTTCTTTTAATTTAGTGGTCATAATAAAAGTTTCAGCATGTGAAATCTTGTCATGTAATTCTTGAAATTGGTCTGGGGGTTCATATCTCATTTTTATGGTCTCACTGAGGTCATAACAGCAATGGCACTTTACATACACAATGTGATAGCCAAGCTGATTAGCATCCTCACAGCAAATTTGTGTCCAGGCACTTTTAAAAGTATTGTTTAAAAGAAAATCATTTTTAAACCAGTACATATACACTTTTATGTACGCAATATTGATAAAGGGTCTGACTATCAGACTCCGCTAAACTGCCCTGTTAATTTTCACATTTACTGCTGCCGAAAAATACACTTTAAAAACAAGATGTGTTGTTAATTTGCAAAATTAAGATTATACTCCAAGAATGGTGATAAATAGTATCTTTTGCGAATGCATAAAATTTATCAAAACAGATTAACAACCAGAGTATGGTACAAATTGGTTGTTACTTGTGTGGAACTATGAACGCACAGTTACGAAAGATTTCAGATATACATCTAGAAAAAGGCCAATACATTTTATATCTGAATGAAATAACACTATATAGCTGAATTAAATAAAGAACTTGTATTTATACAGCACCTTTCACATCCTCGGGATGCCACAAAGTACTTCACAGTTGATTGATGAATTATTTTTGAAGTGTTGTCACTGTTGTAGGAAAATGTGGCATCCAATTTGCACACAGAAAGGTCCCAAAAATAAAAATGAGATAAGAAACCAGTTAAATCTGTTTTCTTCCATTAGGTGAAGGACAGATTTTGGCCAGGATACCAGGAGAGCTCCTCTGCTCTTCAAATAGTGACATGGGATATTTGATGTTCACCTGAGCAGGCAGTCAGAGCCTTGTTTTAAAAGCTAAAAGACAGTACTTCTGACAATGCAGCACTCACTCAGTACTTTGTTCAGGTGTCAGCCTAGGTTGTCTCAGGTACAGGGCTGAGGCTTGAACCCACTTAACTCCAAGACCAAGCCAACATTCTTTAGTATCTAAATGTACCATATGAACATTCCAAAGTTTAAGGGGTATCTTTTAGTGTTAAAATTATTTTCTTGTTCCTTTTCTCCTGAAGTCAGCCTCTGCCATGCACCACCCCGGAAAACTATTTCCACGCCCTTGTCAATTATCCTCCAAGAGCTGCCACCAAGTAGGTGATAGTTATCCTGAGTCAATCTTTCCAATCTTCCCTACAAGGAGGGAAGCACTTCTTCCCCATTCAGCATTTTCCCACAACATTGTGCACAGAGTGAGTTACCAAGAATTTAAACCTGTACCCTATTGTTCCAAAATTCGATGCAGTTGAGTTTCAACTGCCTGAACCATCATGTTGCTTTGATGGGGCATTGTTTAAAACTGTGAAGTTTTCTAATTGAATCCAAGATTCTTTTCTAAAACCACTCATTGAATGCAGCTTTACAACAGTTATGCCACATTTTAAGAACATGTACACAAAATCCTTTTTTTTTGAAGCGTTTGAAAGTTGTCATATGCGATCTTGTTAATTATTTAATAAAAGCTTCCTCTCAACGCACTAAACATAGTTACTTCAGATTCATTCAAAATACTTCATCTGAACCTACCAAAATACACAAGATTTTAAACTGTTATGCCATATCAGTGCTGTGCCATGTTTTCAATCCTTAGAATAAAATTATTGTCCAAACCTGGTGAATTAAATTGGTTCTCTATGCAATTGCTGTTTAATCATTAATTTTCATTCCCCTCACTGGTTAAGCATTCAAAAAAAAGGCTCATATTTTGTAGCACCTTTCATGATCTCAGGGCATCCAAAGTGTTTACAACCAAAGAAGTACTTTTGAAGTGTAGCCACTGTTGTAATGTAGAAACTACTGCAGCCAATTTACACACAGCAAGATCCCACAAACAACACCACGGTCATCAGATAATCTGTTTTAGTGATGTTGGTTGAGCAATAAACATTGGCCAGGACAGCAGGGATAATACCGTGCAATTCTTCAAAATAGTGCCATGGAATCATTTATGTTCACTGAAAGGACAGATGTGGGCTTGGCTTATAACGTCTTATCTGAAAGATTTCCTAGGAGCGTCAGCCTAGAATTTGTGCTCAAGTAGCTGGAAAACCTGTTTTCTCTGTTCTTACTCGTTATTTTCTACTTTTGTTGTTCATGAATTATATTTCACCAAAAAATTCTACCCAATTAAAGTTGGAGGAAAAAATTCGCAGATGCATGACAATTCCTCAACCACCCACTATATACCCCAAAACTAAAATAAAAATCACAATATAGATAATTCACAAACATGTTTTCTTCCCGTCTGCAAACAGTATAATACATTCCTATACTTCCTGCTCCTTTTTATGGCTTTCCAATGCCAACCATACCGCAAACCAATGTACAATCTCCAGCAAGACAATTCCTCAGAGTCCCAGTGCTGTGTGCACAAAGAAACTGGCTTTTTTTCCTTCATACAAAAATACCTGTCAACAGAGTGAACTGGTTAGTGCTTCATCAAGAAATGTGTTCAGTGCTTGACTATGTACATGATCTGTTTCTGCTCACTTTGAAGCTATGTTTTAAATATGCATTAAAAATGAAGTTAGTTTAAAATTTTGCTTTTAGTTACAAACACAAGATACATTGAGTGCCATAGAGGTATAAAATGTGTAACAACTCAGCTCCTGGATGCAGCCCAAGTGCTACAATCCCCATCACTGTGTCCACATTTAAAACGGGTAGTTGCTTACAATTGGCCAAAAAAGTGAAAACCATTATCTATTTGCATTAATGACAATTTCAAAGTTCATGTGATTAAATAAAATCTCACCTTTAACCCATCAAATAATTCTACACTGTGACGTAAACCCCACATACCAAATGGAAATATTAGTTTCATCGTGTGGAACTTTGCCTAAGACTTTTAAGAATAGAAGAACTAGGAGCAAGAGTAGGCAATTCAGCCCCTCGAGCCATTCAATACGATCATGGCTGATCTCATCTCGGCCTCAACTCCACTTTTACTGGACATTGTTACAAATAACTTTTAAAACAGAACAGCTAGCAGCCAAGATGGCCATGCATAATTTGCATATGAAAAACCCAAAGGATTAGGCTGGAGACAGATGTAGTTACTCAGCCAAGCCAGAACAATGGGGGTGCTCTCTGAAAAGGTTATTCCAGATAAGTGAATCAATGTGGTTGTCAAAAGCCATCGCCACCCATTGACTGTGAAAGAGCCAAACCCCCACTAAATATGTCTGAACAGCTTGACGGGAGAGCCTTTGAATTTCAGAGACCATTCCGGAAGATTCTGATTCAAACACAGAGCTGGTCATGTCATGTGACCAACTGTGCAACTCTGGGAGTTTGTGAATTGTGACTCAGAAGGCAGACAGTAACTGAGATCCAGCCAGAGAACATCCCTCCTCTCTCCAGTAGAGAACCTGAGAAGCCTCAAGCTGCAGCTGGTGGAAGCAAAGTCTACAGATCCTTACAATCAACAACCAGGGAACAAAGATAAAGCCCCTCTCCTGCCTTCCAGAACCTGTGAAACAAGCCCGACCCCAAGAACTTAAGGACTACAACTAAGGACTCAAACTAAACTTCAGTATTTAAATTCCATTTTTATGATGGACTTTGTCTCTCAACATACCATTAACATACCGTTTGCCTTTGCTCCATGACTTTCTGGTCAGTTATGCTCTGTGACCCTGTCCTTGAAACATTATGGGGTCCAAAGTAGATGTTGAGGACTCCCAGGGCAACTCCCTCCCAAATGTATACCACTGTGCCGCCACCTCTGCTAGGTCTGTCCTGCCGGTGGGACATGAGATACCCGGGGATGGTGATGGCAGTGTCTGGGACTTTGTCTGCATGAGGGTGATTTGGACAAGTTGAGTGAGTGGGCTAATGCATGGCAGGTGCAGTATAATGTGGATAAATGTGCGGTTATCCACTTTGGTAGCAAAAACAGAAAGGCACATTATCTGAACGACTATAAACTGAGAGAGGGGAATATACAGCGAGACCTGGGTGTTCCCGTACACCAGTCGCTGAAGGTAAGCATGCAGGTCCAACAGGCGGTAAAAAAGGCAAATGGTATGTTGGCCTTCATAGCGAGAGGGTTCGAGTACAGGAACAGGGATGTCTTGCTGCAATTATACAGGGCCTTGGTGAAGCCACAACTGGAATATTGTGTGCAGTTTTGGTCTCCTTATCTGAGGAAGGATGTTCTTGCTATACAGGGAGTGCAGCGAACATTTACCAGACTGATTCCTGGGATGGCAGGACTGACATATGAGGAGAGATTGAGTCGATTAGGATTATATTTGCTGGAGTTCAAAAGAGTGAGGGGGGATCTCATAGAAACCTATAAAAGTCGAACAGCATTTGACAGGGTAGATACAGGAAGGATGTTCCCGATGGTGAGGGAGTCCAAAACCAGGGGTCATAGTCTAAGGATACGGGGTAAACCTTTCAAAACTGAGATGAGGAAAAATTTCTTCACCCAGAGAGTGGTGAGCCTGTGGAATTTGCTACCACAGAAAGCAGTTGAGGCCAAAACATTGCATGTTTTCAAGGAGTTAGATATAGCTCTTGGGTCTAAAGGGATCAAAGGGTATGGGGCGAAAGTGGGAACAGGTTACTGAGTTGGATGATCAGCCATGATCATAATGAATGGCAGAGCAGGCTGGAAGGGCTGAATGGCCTACTCCTGCTCCTATTTTCTATGTGAGTATGAATATGTCAGGTTGTTGCTTGACGAGTCTGTGGGACAGTTCTCCCAACTTTGGCACAAGCCCCCAGATGTTAGTAAGGAGGACTTTGTAGGGTCGGCAGGGCGTAGCGGTTAGATACAACTGATTGGCTTGCTAGGCTATTTCAGAGGGCATGTAAGAATCAACCACATTGTTGTGGGTCTGGAGTCACATGTAGCAGATTTCCTTCCCTAAAGGACATTAGTGAACCAGATGGGCTTTTACAACAATCGACAATGGTTTCATGGCCATCATTAACTAGCTTTTAATTTCAGATTAATTGAATTCAAATTCCACTTTCTGCTGTGTTGGGATTCGAACCCATGTCCCCAAATCAATACAAAAACAAGAAATGCTGGAGTCACTCAGCAGGTCTGGCAGCATCTGTGGAAAGAGAAGCAGAGTTAACGTTTCGGGTCAGTGACCCTTCTTCGGAAGAAGGGTCACTGACCCGAAACGTTAACTCTGCTTCTCTTTCCACAGATGCTGCCAGACCTGCTGAGTGACTCCAGCATTTCTTGTTTTTGTTTCAGATTTCCAGCATCCGCAGTATTTTGCTTTTATCCCCAAATCAATACTCTGGGTTACTAGTCCAGTGACAATACCACTACCCTGTTGTGGTCTGACATTTCTTTGTAAACATCTGTCCCTTCAGGTTAGAACACCTGCTGTATTTACTTGAAATTACATGTTTTCCAGTACTTATTTACTGGTCAACTTTTTTGTTGACCTTCCTTTTTAAAAAAACACCCACAAAATTCAGCAATTTCCAGATGATTCAATGTCCATGAAATCCTTTTCAGTTTTTAAAATTATAGATTCTCAAGTTTTAACAAAAATAAGGAAACTCTTAACAGTATTCTGGCTCACTGCGAGCCACACTAAAGCACATCCACTGGTAGGAAATGAAAATTATTTGTCCAAAGTAATGCTTAAAAAGGCAATTACATTAAAAAAAATTTATATATTCCAGAAGGGAGAAACTTAGTCACAGATTTGTTCTACATCAGGATTAGGGATGTCAACCCTGGTTGGAATTATTACTGGAGGTTTGATCAGATGACAGGATTAATTAATAAATGATATATTAGAAGTATCTACTGCAGGGTGCACACTACCTGCCTGTTGCCATAATTTTGGGTCACATTTTACAGCCAATGTTAGTACTTTAGTAAATGTTGTCTATTTTGCTAAAAGTCAGGAAACTCAAACAACAGCAACAACTTTTATCTAGTACCCTTAACATAATAAAACATCTCAAGGCACTTCACAAGAGCATTATAAAACAAAATATAACACCTAGCTACATAAGGAGATAAAAGGTCAGACGACCAAAAGTTTGGTCAAAGAGGGAGGTTTTAAGGAGTGTCTGAAAATGAGGAGAGAAAGGCAGAGAGGTGTAGGGAGGATATTCCAGAGCTTCGGGCAGAGGTAACTGAAGACACAACCACCAATGATGGAGTGATTAAAATCAGGGATGCACAAGAGCCAGAATTAGAGGAGCGCAGATATCTGAGGATTATGGGCTGGAGGAGATTACAGCAATGGAAGGATTTGAAAACAAGGATGAGAATTTTAAAATCAATATGTTGCTTGACCGGGAGCCAATGTAGGTCAGTGAGCACAGGTGAACAGGATTTGGTGTGAGTTAAGACATAGGAAGCAGAGTTTTGGATGACCAAGTTTACAGAGAGTAGAATGTGGGAGACCAGCCAGGAGTGCATTGGCATAGTCAAGTTTAGAGGTAACAAAGGCATGAATTTAAGATTTTGCTGCACATAAGGATCACAGAATTCCTCCCATTGTGATTTCTTCTGACTCAGTACGGTCGCTCCAAACGCTTCTGAAACGTTAACTCTGCTTCTCTCTCCACAGATGCTGCCAGACCTGCTAAGTATTTCCAGCGTTTCTTGTTTTTATGTAATTAAATTGCCTTGTATAAACCTGAACTCTAAGCCCAAAGCAGAGCAGGCCAGACCCTCCTGCATCAGGCTGCACTGCTATCAGCACAAACCAGAAGTATAAAAGTAACTTATCCACGACATTATGATCAGATCCGTCAGAGAATGGTACTGATTTAACAGGACTCGTAACTACAAAAGGCGATGCATCATGAACAAGAAAAGTTAGTCTCTCCTTTGCTAATGACTAAAACTTGATATGGCTGTAAGATACAGTCCCACAATACTGGTCATCTATTGCTACCTACTACTTGGGCTTTCCTTTGCCTGTGTGAATTAGGGGTGGGTTATCTTCTGAGCAGCTAATGTGGATTTAGGACTTAAATGTTAACAATAGTGCAGAGTTAAGTGCCGGACAATCGCAGCGCAAAGTTCCAATACAAAAGGTACTTTTCTCCAGGGCTGCCAGCACCAATATGCTGCAGATTAACCCACCCCGTCCGATGAAGTTGCCAGCTGATCCAGAAGCGTTAGTAACTCTCATCATCATGAATGAGACCCAGGGTCTCCTGCACAAGGAGGAGGGTGCAGGCTCCCAATGCCCTAACATTCAACACCTACTAAAATACTAGTCATCAGCTCATTTATTTCACTACTGCGGCTGGTTGTTGTTGTGACCACACTTACTTCATTGACTGTGGAGCACGTTGCGACGCCCTGAGGTTGTCAAAGGCGCATTATACACGTAAACTTTTTCGCTTATGCTGGTCGCGAAGGATGACTGACTCCATTAACCCGCGAGCCGGATATAGGACAAAAATAAACGCCAGAAACTACCTTCCCCCCCTTGCTGCAGCAGCGAGTTCCGTTGCGACAGGAAATAGCCAAATTCGCATCGCACCCCCTGAACCAAAGCTCGCGATAGTTTCCGGACACTCTCCGCGATGACGGGATTTGTCGTTCTCAGTGGTCTTTCCGGACGGGGGAGCGGACGCGATGCCCGTGGTGTGGACTGCAGCTCCCAGCATGCGTAGCGCGATAGCCGTCTGGCGAAGGGGGGGGGGAGTGTGGGCTGAACTCGCAATATGGCTTCCGTTGATAGGACATGGTAATGGACTGAAAGCAGCTTTACTCTAAGGTAATCGCAATGGGTGAAACGCCGCGATCTTGTATTTGGTTAGTAATCATTCAATTACACAACCCCCCCCCTTCAAAAAAAATGTGCATGGGGCTAACGAGCATATAACACTTTAATCCATTTATAACTTTACATACACGGCCTCTTTAATGGATTAATATTTACATGAACGTGGCTTAATGTTCAAAATCGTCCACTTTATAAATGTAACACAAGATATAGGGAAAAGGCAGTGCATTCTAAAATGGAAACAAATCATTATGTTCGAAGATTAATTTATAATTCTAAGTGTGAGCATACTAATATATATGTCAGTATATGGGTTTAAATTTTAATATTACTAGCAGAATCCCGCAAAACATTTCCGGTCAAATTGGTATCTTTATTGCAACATTATTTCTTTAAATACAAGATTTCTAGTTATTCTTTCACCCAAGGTTTTAACAATCAAAACTTCTGTCTCTGGAAAAAACTACGTATGTGTTCATGTGTGAAACTAGACCTAGGAATAATTTTGTCAAGAGTATGGACTTGTGACTTAATAGTCTTTGAAAATGAAAGTCTAATTGGGAACTGTTCTCTCCTGAGTTGAAAAGACAAGTTTACATCTGTTGGGCTCAATATTATTAGAGGAATAAATATTCTATTTCCTTGAAAGCTGCCTTCTATAATTTCAGCATCTATCATTGAAGAAAACAGCTTCTTAATTACCATTCTTGTTCTGTGACAAAGTTCTTGTTTAGAATTCAAGTTTTGTAGCAACATTATAACTGCTGCTTCCTCGAGTCTTAAGTTTCTGCGGTGGCATGCGCATTGGAGTTTGACTATGTCGAAATATTGGAGGGTATAGACTGTTATCATCTTTGACTATAGAATCAATGCTGATGTATTCTTTTAATTCACCTGACAGCTTTTCGAAAACTTTTTCATTAAAATCAAGCGAATCTTCATTTTTTGTACAAAGAATAGCTTTTGAATAATAATTTGCATCAAATAATTGTCCTGGCCATTTTGCCACTTTACCAGTTCCATTATCCCTTCCATCCTGCTCTTGCCATCCCCATCCTGCTCTTGCCATCCCCATCCCTCCCATCAATCCCTTACAGAAACAATCTCTCCAACCAGAGTAACTTTGTTGTTGGGTTCCCCTTACCTTCGGCTGTTTTTTCCCTCCACTTAACCAGCCCCCCAACCACCGCCACCACCACCACCACTACCACCACCACCAACACGTGCGTCACACATTCCAGACCTGCACATGCTCCACGTGTACTAGGCATTGTCCACCAAATAAACCCACCAACAGTCGCACCCTTAAACTAACAAAGCAAAACAGTCTGGAGAGACAAAAACTGAGTATAATTATTACAGATGGTATGACTGTATATTTTTGAACTGTAAATGAACATCTTTTGAGTACAAGAACTACTCTTTATTAAGTGCTTGGCTCCACGTCAAATTATCAAATTTTCTATGATATCTAAGTTTTATGTCTGACATCAATTTGAATAGAAATTCAAACATATGAACGTTTCCTCCAATTCAATATTGGGAAGACTGAAGCTCTCATGCACCCTACAGACGCCCTTCATTTCCCACTTGCGGAACTCTGGGAATTCCTGGCCAATAGCTTGGGTCGTCATGATCGGGTCCAGCTGGCCCTCAACTGATGTTCGGAGTTGGCACTGTTCATCAGTTCTGTCCACTGCTATAAAGACCGCGAGCGTGAGCAAGGACGCGAATCAACTTGAGCTGCGTCGGCTGAAGACATTCCTCACGGGGCTGCTGTGGGAATGGAGGACACGAGTGATTCTAGTCCCTCCCCACAGTAGGATATAGGTCAGGGGTTGGCAACCTTTTTCACTTGAATAGCCTTTTTTAAAAAAAAAATTGCCTTGGGAGCCGAAAACAAAAATTCAGCATTTTCAAATCAAATACATGGCAAATTGCCAAGTGTCTCTGTCAGAAAGCAAAGTTTGCAAAAATCATGAACAAAATACATATGGTAAATTTATATCTCAATAGAAAAAAAATTAAATTAAAATAGAACTAAGCCTGAATTATCACATTATTTGAATTTTCTTTGTTTTTCTTTATGTTTTCTATGTATCTCCAGTATTTGCATTTTGAGGCTTTATGCATCAATTTGCATAAATTATGTTTAAGCATGTTTGCAAAAAAATTGTAAAAATGGTGAACCATATTAATTTAATGGAAAAACAGCATGTTTCCACTTTGAATTAATAAAATAAGAAATTTACGTATAAAACTGAAAGAATGCTTTTTGTCTGTGTTTTTATAACAGATCTTGTGATAAATGGATTTTTTTAAATATAATTTTGTTAGTAAGTCATCTTTAAAGTTCAGATACATAGAATTAAGACAACCTTTTCAACTATTGATTTTCATGATTAAAAATAGCTTTTAATAGCACATTCCGAATACATTATCATCTCAGATATATTAGAAGCAATAATGGTCGCAACCATACAACCTGTTCCTCGAATCAAAGGCATCATCTATAATCATGGTGTAAGTATACCACTTGAGCAGATTTATTTAGAGCACAATGATGTCTTTTGTTAAAATAATCATTTGAAACCACAAAATGCAGCGTAATGATTAGCCTTTTATCCCCACAATATTAACCACTTTTTCTTGATTTCATTTTATTTCGGCTTTTTGTCTGATAATACAATCCAACTGCAAAAGGTTGGGATCCGCAAACGAGATGCTAAAGAGATGCCTGCGACTCCGGAGCCATAGTTTGCCAACCCTTGGTGTAGGTGGTGGTTGCACTAGACTCTTGCCTGAAGGCAACCATAGCCAGCCTCAACATCAATGGCAGCAGAGAGGCATACCGTAGATTTAGAAACTTCTCTCTCCTTAAGGAGTGGGAATATGCAGCGTGCTTCCTGCAGGAAACCCACGTCCTTCCGGGAGACAAGGCTACTTGGCTCCTGGAGTGGCAAGGAGGGGTCTACATGAGCCACCATCAAGGAGCCTGTGCCAAGCCACTTGTTTCATCTCCCCATCCGATCAGGGGACGTGCCGCTTCGCCTCGTGAACAGACCGGCATGCAGAAAGCGCGCTGCTTTGAAGAAGTGTCTGCTCATCTTGGCTCCATTGATGCCACTGGGTGCATCATCCTCGGGAAGATTTCAACTATACCCTCAAGGCGAGGGACCGCTCTGGTACCCTTCACTGCTGGACGGCAATGGGCAAGTTGAGGAACTGCTTCTGTTATCCCGCATCGCAGGGGTGGCTATGAGGAAGTTGAGGGACCTGATTGAGTCCTACGACTCAGTGGGCATCTGGCAAAATCTCCATCCCTATTCCAGCGCTTTTGCTTTCGTGCTGTTTGGAGGCGGAGGCTCCAGCATCGGCCGCCTTTACATTTCTGCTGCGTTCCAGCGGTTTCCGTGTGGCCAGTGCATTGCTCAGACTGTCGTCTGGTGTGGGTGGAGCTGGTTCTGCTCGCACACGGCGGTGGTCCGCATACTAGTATTTTAATCTCCTTTGCTGGAGGATGAGCAGTTCCAGCATTCATTCCATCAGCTCTGGGCCGACTGGAGAAGGAAGTGGGGGTTTCCCCTCCTTGAGGCTATGATGGGACGTGAGCAAGGCTCCCATCCGCATCTTCTGTCAGGAGTACGTGAGGGAGTTGACCTGGAGACAGAAGGCTAGGGTCAAGCCATTGGAACAGGAGGTGCTCGACCTGAAGTCCTGTCTCGGTCACACAATCACAGACCGGCCCTATGGAAGTGAAGGGCATGCTGAAGAACTTGCAGCTTGTCAGGTCCCAATCTGCGTTTGTGAGGTCATGGATCTGTTTTCTCCAGGACCTGGACAGCAGCTCTCCCTTTTTTTCTAATTGCTGGAAGAAAGGCAGGCAGTCTGTAAGCAGCTCTTAGGCCTGCTGGTCAATGACAGATCCCTGATCTCAGATCCAGAGGGCATGAGTGTCCAGGCCCGAGACTATTATGGTGCTTTGTTTCCTTCGGATCCATCCAGCGAGGATGTTTGCAGAATTTTGTGGGAGATTCCTGGGGGAAAGTCTGGTGACCGGTAAGAGACCCCTCTCTTGACGCAGGACCGTCATTGTCCTGCTGTCCAAAAGAGGTGATCATCGCCTGCTTAAAAATTGGCACCTGGTCTCCCTCCTTAGCATGGACTACGAGATCTTTGCCAGGGCCATGTCCTCTCGTCTTGGCATCCTGCTGGCCCTACATGGTCCCAGGCCGGACAATCCATGACAACATTCATTTGGTCCAGGATCTGGTTCACCATTCCCAGAGGGCTTGTCTGTTGGTTGCCTTCCTTTCCCTGGATCAGAAGAAGGCATTCAACAGGGTGGATTACCAATGCTTATTCGGGATCCTTTGGGCATTCAGGTTTGGGATGCATTTCATCGCCCAGATCTGACTTCTGTATGTCTCTGTGGAGCGTCTGATTAAGGTTAACGGTTCCTTGACAATGCCACTTCACTTCAGGAGAACAACGCATCAGGGGCGTCCCATGTTATAGAGTAACTTATGGCACAGAGGAGGCCATTTGGCTCATCGAGTCCATGCAATCCTGCAGCAACCCTCCCTTGCACCCAGTCCCAATAGAGTTGGCACCGCATCACAGTGCATGCTGGGATTTGTAGGCCAGTTATGTCTGGCCAGTTATATGCCATCTGGACACTCATGCCCTCTGGATCTGAGATAAGGGATCTGTCATTGACCAGCAGGCCTAAGAGCTGCTTACAGACTGCCTGCCTTTCCTGTGGCTCTTGCGGAGGAGGTTGATGGGACTGCCTTTGTGTGGGCCAGGTGTGGGGGTCATCCTCTCGGCTTGCGCTGATGATGTACTCCTCCTGGTCACAGATCCCATTGACCTGCAGAGGATGCGCGAGTGTCAGCAGGTCTACTCCGTGGTGTCCTGTGCCAGGATCAACTGGGAGAAATGTAGTGGGCTCCTCTTGGGTCAGTGGCAGATG
Source organism: Heterodontus francisci (assembly GCF_036365525.1). Taxonomy (NCBI): domain Eukaryota; kingdom Metazoa; phylum Chordata; class Chondrichthyes; order Heterodontiformes; family Heterodontidae; genus Heterodontus; species Heterodontus francisci. The sequence goes on from NC_090374.1 coordinate 119,778,798, forward strand.
AACTCCCTATCTGAGGAGTTCGGCCTTTTTCCTGGTGCACTTCTCTACCTGGGAGTCTATCTTAGCCGTTTCATGGAAGCCTGACCTGGCAAGAGCTGGAGGCCAAGGTCATCTCTTGCTTAGGCCACAGGACAGTACTGCTCCGAGTGCTGTCCAACAGGGGTTGGGCACTGGTCATAAACCAACTGATGGCCACTATGCCAGTCACTTTGATCCCTCCCCCTGAGTTTGTCACCAAGGTACAGAAGAAGCTAGTTGACTTCTTCTGGGATGAAAGGACACACTGAATCTCTGCCGTGGTGCTGAGTTTCCTGCTTCGGGAGGGCAGTCAGGTGCTGTTGTGCCTTCGCACCCAAAAGGCGACTTTCTGCCTTCAGACCCTGCAGAGAAACCTGACTGTCAAGCCTTCTGCCAGCTGCACGGCCTCAATTACAACATGCAGTTCCTGTTTTAAAACATAGAAGGGTCTATGTGCCTCCTTGCAGAAGCTTTTTACGAGGAACTGATCAGGGTCTGGAACATGATCGCCTCCAGCCAGAGCTCTCCCCAGTCAGGAATGGTTTTTATCCTTCGGGAGACCCTGCTCAAGAATATGCACCTCCATCAGTACGGGTTCACGTGGCTGGCGAAGGTTTCTGGCTGCCAAGGTGACCAGAGTCAGGGATGTACTGGATGGTGGAAGAGCGGGCTGGATGTTGCCAGAAGAGCTGGTGCAGCATACATCTTTGGGTAGCATCCAGTTTGCAGCCAAAGCCATTGAGAAACTTAAAATAGTGGTGCTTGGCCCTGACTGCATTCGATGTGTCAAGGTGGCTCAGGCATGTGGAGCATTCCCATCCAAGCTGACCCCTATTGGGGCAGAATTTCTCATCGGTGCCAGACCCCAAAGCCTCCCTCGGAAACCTCGTCTCCCACAACCTGAGCTGTCTCTTGGAAATCCCTTCTATGCCATTCCGCCCTGCGCAAATGGGTTTCCGGTACAGGCTGCTCTTGCACATCTTCCACTTCCTTACCCTCGTCAGCTGTCCAGACGTACCATGGCACTCCAGCCTGCCATCCAGAGGAGGCGGATGTCCACGGTGGGAGGCTCTGTACTCAAGAGTCCTCCCTTTGTCCATCGGGGATTTGAAATGGAGGGCGTTGCATGAGGAGGTCCCCTGCAGTAGACTTTTAAGCTGATTCGCAGACTCCCCAGTCATCTGTAATTTCTGAGGCCTGGAGGAGGCCATTTTTCACATCTATGTAAAGTGTGAGAGGTTGCAGCCCCTCTTCAATTATCTGAGAGGGCTGCTCCTCAATTTCTGGTTGCAATTCAGTCCCACTCTCCTGATCTTTGGCCACCCAAGGGGAGTGGGAAGATCACAGATCCTCCTGGTGGCACTGCTCATGGATTTGGCAAAGAGGGTCAACAACAGGTCCAGGCAGCGGACAGTCGAGGGGCAGTCAGTTGGCCCAACTGCCTGCCTCTCTGTAATGGCTACATACACACCCGGGTGTCCCTAGAGAGCGAGTATGCAGTGTCCACTGCTACTCTTGACGCCTTCCGCAACTGATGGGCACTGGGGGAACTGGAGTGCATCATCGCCCCTGGGAATGTCACTTTAATCTGGTTAGCTAAATTGTCTTTCAAATATTAAGGTTTTTTGTTATACATTAGTGGCGCCCTTTTCAGAAGGGCAACCTTCTGGTTGGATCAAAGGAGGTGTAAATAGACACAGACTGTTGGAAGAGAAGGTGCATGCTTGTAATGTGTAACTCTAAATAAATGCTTGTAAAATAATAGAATTGAATCATAGAAAGTTTAAGGCACAGAAAGAGGCCACTTGGCCCATCGTGTCTCTGCCAGCCAAAAAACAATCCACGTATTCTAATCCCACCTTCCAGCATTTGGTCCGTAGCCCGCAGATTACGGCACTTGAGGTGCATATCCAGACTCCTTTTGAATGAGTTGAGGGTTTCTGCCTCAACTACCCTTTCAGGCAATGAGTTCCAGACCCCCACACCCTCCGGATGAAAAATTTTTCTTCATCTCCCCTCTAAATTCTTCTCCCAAACACTTGAAATTTATGCCCCCTAGTCACTGACCTGTCTGCTAAAGTGAATAGGCCCTTCACCTCCACTCTATCCAGGCCCCTCTAAATTTTGTACATTTCAATCAGATCTCCCCTTAGCCTTCTCTGTTCCAAGGAGAACAACCCCAGCCTATCCAGTCTTTCCTCATAGCTGCATTTTTCCAGTCCTGGCAACATCCTCGTAAATCTCCTCTGTACCCTCTCCAGTGCAATTACATCCTTTCTGTAATGAGGTGACCAGAACTGCACACAGTACTCAAGTTGTGGCCTAACCAATGAGTAGTAAAGTTCCAGCATAACCTCCCTGCTCTTATATTCTATACCTCAGCTAATAAAGGAAAGGATTCCATATGTCTTCTGAACCATCTTATTGACCTGGCCTGCTACCTTCAGGGATCTGTGGACATTCACTCAAAGGTTCCTCACTTCCTCTACACTTCTCAGTATTTTCCCATTAATCGTGTATTCCTTTGCCTTGTTTGACTTCCCAACTGCATCACCTCACACTTCTCTGGGTTGAATTCCATTTGCCAGTTTTCTGCCCATCTGCCATGACCATCAATATCTTCCTGCAGCCTACAGCTATCCTCCACACTATCTATCACATGGCCAATCTTTGTGTCGTCCGCAAACTCCTTGATCATGCCCCCTACATTTACGTCCAAATCGTTAATATATACTACAAAAAGCAGGGGACCAAGTACTGAGCCCTGCGGAATGCCACTGGAAACAGCCTTCCAGTCGCAAAAACACCCGTCAACAATTACCCTTTGTTTCCTGCCACTGAGCCAATTTTGTATCCACCTTGCTGTATTTCTCTGGATTCCATGGGATTTTTTTAACCAGTCTGCCAAGTGGGACCTTGTCAAAAGCCTTGCTAAAATCCACGTAGAAGCACATAAAAATTGGCTCCAGCTCTATCCTTTATCAACTTCCTTCGTGGAGTACAACATCAAGGATCAGTGCTTGGGCCTCAAGCTATTTACAATCTATATCAATGACTTAGATGTGGGGAAGGAGTATTATATATCCGAGTTTGTTGATACAAAAAATAGGTGGGACAGTAAGCTGTGAGGGAATGCAAAGAGATAGGGCAAGAAGGTGGGGGATGGAGTATAATGTGGAGAAGTGTGAAATCCACTTTGGTAGGAAGAATGGCAAAACAGAATTTTTTTAAAAGGTCGGAGACCAGTAAATGTTGGTATTTAGAGGGATTCGGGTGTCCTTGTATTCGAATCACAAAAAGTTAATATGCAACTACAGCAAGAAATTAGGAGGGCAAATGGTATGCTAGCCCTTAATACAAGGGTGTTGGTGTATAAGAGTAAGGAAGTCTTAGCATATAATCGCGCAAAGATGGGTGACATGTCAGAAGATTGGACAGAATATAAAAAACAGCAAAGAATGACTAAAAGATTGATAGGAGGGAAAAATTAGAGTACAAGAGAAAGCTTGCTAGAAATATGAAAACAGATAGTAAGAAAAGAGTTAACAAAGTGAGAGTTGGTCCTACACAAAGTGAGTTTGGGGAATTAATAAGGGAAAATGAGATAGCAGACAAATTGAACAGGTATTTTGCATCGGTCTTCACTATAGAGGGTACAAATAACATCCCAGAAATAGCTGTAAATCAGGAAATGGAAGGGAGGGAGGACCTCAAGAAAATTAGAAACACCATGCAAGTGGTACTAAGCAAATTGTTCGAGCTGCGGCCTGACAAGTCCCCGGGTCCTGATGGGCTTCATCCCAGGGTCCTGAAAGAAGTGGCTCGTGAGATAGTTGATGCGTTGGTTTTAATTGTCCAAAATTCCCTAAATTCGGGGAAGGTTCCATTAGATTGGAAAATAGCCAATGTAACTCCATTTTTCAAAGAGTTGGGGGGGAGGGGTGGGTGGTGGGTGTGCGTGGGGGACAGAAAGCAGAAACTACAGGCCAGTTAGCTTAACGCCTGTCTTAGGGAAAATGTTAGAAGCTATTATGAAAGATGTTATAGCAGGGCACTTAGAAAAATTCAAGGTAATCAGGCAGAGTCAACGTGGTTTTGTGAAAGGGAAATCATGTTTAACCACTTTATTGGAGTTCTTTGAAGAAGTAACATGTGCTGTGGATAAAGGGAGACCAGTGAATGTACTGTACTTAGATTTCCAGAAGGCATTTGATAAGGTGCCACATCAAAGGTTATTGCAGATAATAAAGGCTCAAGGTGTAGAGGGTAACATGTTGGCATGGATAGAAGATTGGCTAACTAACAGGAAACAGAGAGTCGGCACAAATGGTTCATTTCTGGTTGGCAAGATGTAACGAGTGGTATGCTGCTGGGATCAGTGCTGGGACCTCAACTTTTTACAATTTATATAAATGACTTGGATGAAGGGACCGAAGGTATGGTTACTAAATTTGCTGATGACACAAAGATAGGTAGGAAAGTAAATTGTGAAGAGGACCTAAGGAGGCTTAAAAGGGATATAGATAGGTTAAGTGAGTGGGCAAAGATCTGGCAATTGGAATATAATGTGAGAAAAAGTGAAATTGTCAATTTTGGCAGGAAGAATAAAAAAGAAGCATATTATCTAAATGGTGAGAGATTGCAGAGCTCTGAGATGCAGAGGGATCTGGGTGTCCTAGTGCATGAATCGCAAAAGGTTAGCATGGGGTCCAGCAAGTAATTCGGAAAGCTAATAGAATGTTATCGTTAATTGCAAGGGGAATTGAATACAAAAGTAGGGAGGTTATGCTTCAGTTATACAGGGCATTGGTGAGACCACATCTGGAGTACTGTTTACAGTAATGGTCTCCTTATTTAAGGAAGGATGTAAATGCATTGGAAGCAGTTCAGAGAAGGTTTACCAGACTAATATCTGGAATAGATGTGTTGTCTTATGAGGAAAGGTTGGGAGAGGCTAGACTTGTATTCTTTGTTTTTGAATTTTTTTAAGCGAGAGGTAGATAGATTCATAGAAACCTAGAAAAAGTACGGCACAGAAGGAGGCCATTCAGCTTGTTGTGCCCGTGCTGGCCGAACAAACTAGCCGCCCTATCTAATCCCACCTTCCAGCACCTGGTCCATAGCGTTGCAGGTTACAGCACTTCAGGTGCATGTCCATGTACCTTTGAGAAGAATTGAGGGTTTCTGTCTCCACCATCGTTCCTGGCAGTGAATTCCAGACACCCACCCACTCTGGGTGAAAAAGTTTTTTCTCATGTCTCCTCTAATCCTTCTACCAATCACCTTAAATTTGTGCCCGCTGGTAATTGACCTCTCCGCTAGGGGAAACAGGTCCTTCCTGCCTACTCTATCTAGGCCCCATATACTTTTGTACACTTCAATTAAGCCTCCTTTGTTCTAAGGAAAACAGCCCTAGCCTATCCAATCTTTCCTCATAGCTGCAACTCTCAAGCCCTGGTAACATTCTTGTAAATTGCCTCTGTACTCTCTCCAGAGCAATTATGTCCTTTTTGTAATGTGGTGACCAGAACTGTATGCAGTACTCCAGCTGTGGCTAACCAGCATTTTATACAGTTCCAACATCACATCCCTGCTTTTGTATTCTATACCTCAGCCAATAAAGGAAAGCATTCCATATGCCTTCTTCACCACTCTATCTACCTGTCCTGCCACCTTCAGGGACCTGTGGACATGCACTCCAAGTCTCTCACTTCTTCACATCTCAATATACTCCCGTTTATTGTGTATTCCGTCACTTTATTTGCCCTTCCCGAATGCATTACCTCTGGATTGAATTCCATTTGCCACTTTTCCATCCACTCAACTAAACCATTGATGTCATTCTGGAGTCCACGACAAACCTCTTCACTATCAACTACATGGCCAATTTTTGTGTCATCAGCAAATTTCCCAATCATGCCTCCCACATTTAAGTCCAAATCATCAATATATACCACAAACAGCAAGGGACCCAGCACTGAGCCCTGTGAAACGCCACTGGAAACTGCTTTCCATTCACAAAAACGTCCGTCGACTACTGCCCTTTGTTTCCAGTCCCTGAGCCAATTCTGAATCCAACCTGCCACATTCCCCTGTATCCCATGGGCTTTCATTTTACTGACCACTCTGTTGCTTTTGGGAGTTTGCTGTGTGCAAAATTGGCTGCTGAGTTTCCTGCATTATAATAGTGTCCACATTTCAAAATTATTTCATTGGCTATGAAGTCAATGCGGGACCTTGTCAAATGCCTTAGTAAAATCCATGTAGACCACATCCACTGCACTACCCTCATCAATCCTCCTTGTTACTTCCTCAAAAAACTCAATTAAGTTAGTAAGACACGACCCCTTAATAAATCCATGCTGACTATCCCTGATTATTCCATGCCTTTCTAAGTGGCAGTTTATCCTGTCCCTCAGAACTGATGCTAACAATTTACCCATCACCGAGGTTAGACCGACTGGCCTATAGTTATTTGGCCTATCCCTCACACCCTTTTTAAGCAATGCTACAACGTTCACAGACCTCCAATCGTCTGGTACCTTGCCTGTATCTAGTAAGGGTTTGAAGATGATCCTCAGTGCATCCGCTATTTTCTCCCTGACTTCCTTTAACATCCTGGGATGCAATGCATCTGGCCCTGGCGATTTATCCACTTTCAAGGATGCCAAACCCTCTCGTACTTCCTCTCATTATGCTTATCGTATCTAATATTTCACACTCCTCTTTAACTACAATGTCTACATCAATTCTCTCCTTTGTGAAGACAGAGACAAAAAACTCATTAAGAACCCTGCCCACATCTTCTGCATCCACGCATAAGTTCCCTTGTACATCTCTGATAGGCCCTACCTTTTCCTTGGTTATCCTCTTGCTCTTAATGTACTGATAAAATATCTTTGTGTTTTCCTTGATTTTTACCTGACAATTATTTTTCATGTCCTTTGCTTTTCTAATTTCCTTTTTTACTTCACCCTGCACTTTCTATACTTCTCTAGGCTTTCTAAAGTATTCTTGATAAGCAAGGGGGTGAAAGGTTATCTTGGGTAGGTGGGAATGTGGAGTTGAGGTTACAATCAGATCAGCCATGATCTTATTGAATGGCAGAGCAGGCTTGAGGGGCCGTGGTCTACTCTGCCTCCTAATTCATATGTTTATATGCTGGAATTGTGCAGGGCTTTGGTGAAACCACACCTGGAGAAATGTGTACAATTTTGGTCACTTTACCTAAGGAAGGACATACTTGCCTTAGCCTGGGCTGACGTATGAGGAGAGATTGACTAGAACAAGCTTATATTCTCTGGTATAAAAGCAAAATACTGCGGATGCTGGAAATCTGAAATAAAAACAAGAAATGCTGGAACCACTCAGCAGGTCTGGCAGCATCTGTGAAAAGAGAAGCAGAGTTAACGTTTCGGGTCAGGGACGTTGCGAAGAAGGGTCACTGACCCAAAACGTTAACTCTGCTTCTCTTTTCACAGATGCTGCCAGACCTGCTGAGTGGTTCCAGCATTTCTTGTTTTTATATTCTCTGGTGTTTAGATGAATGAGAGGTGATCTCATTGAAATATACAACCTTCTTAGTGTGCTTGACAGGGTAGATGCTCGGAGGCTGTTGTCCCCTACCTGGAGAGTCTAGAACTAGGGGCCATAGTCTCAGGATAGAGGGTTGGCCGTTTAGGACTGAGATGAGAAAAGAAAGAAAGGCTTGCATTTATATAGTGTTTTTCATGACTGCTGGATATCTCAAAGCACTTCATAGCCAATGAAATAATTTTGAAATGTGGACACTATTATAATGCAGGAAACTCGGCAGCCAATTTTGCACACAGCAAACTCCCAAAAGCAACAATGTGTAATGGCCAGATTATCTGTGTTTTTTTTTTGTGATGTTGATTGAAGGATAAATATTGTCCAGGGCACTGGGGAGAACTCCCCTGATCTTTGAAATAATGCTACGTGATCTTTTACAACCTCCAGCACAGGCAGATGGGGCCTTGGTTTAACATCTCATCCGAAAGATGGCACCAACAGTGCAACATGCCCTAGTACTGCACTGGAGTGTCAACCTTGACTCAGAGGCGAGAGTGTGACCAACTGAGCCACAGCTGAGAAATTTATTCACTCTGAGGGTTGGAAATCTTTGGAATTCTCTACCCCTGAGGGCTGTGGATGCTCTGTCAATTAGTATATTCAACACAGATTGATAGATTTTTGGGAAATGGGAATCAAGGGATATGGACATAGTGCAGGGAAATGGAGTTAATATAGAAGGTCAGCCATGATCTTATTGCTGGTGGAGTAGGCTTGAGGGGTGGTAAAACTTATTCCTGTTCCTATTTCCTATGTTCTTAGCTCTATATTAATTGTAATGTTATCACACTAATCAGCTTTCTCAATGGTGTAAGGCATTTTTGTTGTGTGATAGAGTGTAGGCATGGACTGATTTTAATTGTGTTCCCATATTGTACTTTTGTTTTGGAACAATGTGATTCTGTAGCATTTTGATCAGTTGTCATGTCAGTCGCTTCTGGTACAGTGAACTGATAGTGCAAATAGTTTTGATCTCTGGTTACTTCTCGTGAAACCTTTAACCCATTAATCAAGAACTTATCTCTATTTTCTTTTAGTGGTTCATGTATTTGGATGGCATCCTAATTATTCAATTAAAAAATTCACTCTCCCATTTTATTCCCATTGTTTTAAAACCTATTATGGATTTTCACTGTGTTTTGCAACCTTAGAGGTCTGCTAGATTCTCCACTAGCTTGCCTTCTGAACCTGTTAATCCAGACATGTGATCTTTTATCCCAGTTATGTTGTGTATTGTGTATCCTTCAATGTTACTTAGAAGTTACATGTTGCATAGAATTTTACAGCACAGAAACGGGTATGGTGTAATTTTATGGTATGCATGTTGAACAATGCAAAAATTCAAATTGATTAAAACCATCTGGAAAATGTGATGTCAAATAGCTAACACTACATATAGACAGCTAATGCATTATCACAGTAGCTGAATGATTTGAAAGTTTTAAAAAGTTCTCAGATAGCATGTGCAACAGAGTTTACATTTTCAATATTAGGTGAGCCTATACTACTTTCCTAACAATGGAAATTTCACCCACAGTAGGAGACTCGTGAGCAAAACTGCTGCATGCATGTGAAACAGTTGTTACTGTCAATGTACTTTCACTGCTCCCAGAAATGCTATTGCTGCTGCACCTCTTGTCCCAGTTCAACATCACCAAATGCTTCTCATCCTTGTATCCTTTGGAGGCAATCTGACCAGAACTGGTTACAGTGTTCTCAAATGGTATCACTAGGATATTACAGATAATTAATCCAACTTTCTTTTATCAATCTATCTTGCCACATGCTTTTATACTTAAATTAGTAACTACAGGTGGAATTAGTTAATTTGTGAATCTTTGTACAATATCTCAATTAAAAAATTCATAGTTATTCAAGCTAAGTATAGCAACAGAAGCATATGAGTTTCTGTCTCTTGGCACAATTTGGCAACAGTTTGGCTAAATGTTTAAAATCATTGAATTGATCTACGTACTAAGATAGGCTTGTAATTTCATTATGTAATATAATTTGTTAAATTGCAACAATAAGAATCAGGTACATAGATTTACAGATCGATGAGTTACTGCCAAACGGTACTAATTCCAATCTATGCAAAGTATTCATTGAATAAGATGGTTGGTCTTAAAAATACTCTGGTGTAATTTTTTGAATGAAGCCACTTGTGCTCTGTCATTTAACATGTTTGTCTTTGTTTATGTTAGTGAATCTAGATGCACCAGAATAGGAGTGAAATAACCTAAATCAAATAAGCTTGTGAAGTCATTGTTAATGAGGAATATAACCTTTAGTATTTAGAAGCAGCAGTCACGAGACATTTTTAAATTTCATTTTTATATAATTCCAATCTTCCTCCTTCCTCAAATGTATTGATTTTTGCTTGCAGAACATCAGTCATTGGAACCTTCTGACACTTCACACAATTGCATATTCTAAATGCTTGAATCTATGAAGCAGGCATTTACAACCTATTTGATCAAGAGGGGAGAGCTGAGCCCGATCCTATCTTCACTTGACATCTTCCGTACGCTTTCCAACAATTGTCACTGGATGTCGATCGAAGCAGGAGCCCGAGCTGAATTTTCCCTCATCATACTCCCTAGGTGGACAGAGCTCAATTGTTACATTCCTACTAAACCTAAGCTGAGATCTGCAACTCAACAGGGACAAGGGATTAAGTCTTGCACCTTACTGATCTCTAGGGCTCAGTACCACAATGGGCAGTAGATTTATCCAAATTATATTGAGGAACCCCATAGTTTTTTAAATTTGTACCTGCAGTATTGTAGTATTAAAATAGCTATCATAACAGAGAGAATAGAACCATAAATCTGATACCTGCTGCAACAAATTCCATTGGCCCAATTTCAGGTGAACACTCTTTATGCACCATATCTATTTCCTGCACTGGCCATCATTGTGGCTTCTTTTACTTCTCTGAGAGAGATTGTGAGTTCAATGCCAATTTAGGAGTCTTTGTATTATGGGCCCACACCTACCAGCAACTGTGTTGAGACAGCTTAATCTAATTCCATGTGTATTATAGTTAGCAGAGAGAACAGATTTATATCCGATCAGGCTGGGCTGGATTTAAAGCCAGGCCCCAGAGGTAAAAGGACACTGCTAGTCAACTGCATCACTGTTTCCTGCTCATACATTTTGATAATGCTGCTTGTTCATTGCACAAGATGTCAATGAGGGTAGTTCAGTACTAATCACCATATATCCATTAAACAAGGAAAATTGAAGGAAGTAGACAACAGTGCTTGTTCTTGACAAAGGTTTTCAAACTGAGGCCCAACAGGCTCTTGGGTTTATCGAATTTCTGTCTGCCTAGCAAAAGACTTGTGTATGTATTAGTATCTGCTATTCTACTAGAATGTTATCTCTGTTGCTGTAACTAATACAATGACAGCATTGTTTCCTTGGTAATTGACATTGCTTCTGGAAGTCTCAGTAAAAAGTTTGAAAATCATACCTTTGCCACTACTGAGCATCCAAGGAAGTCAAATCTTCAATTTGTACTGAGTGTCCAATGAACAGGAAATAGAAACAATGTCCTCTTTTGAAGGGTCTAATTTATCTTGTACAATTTGATCTCCATAGTTACCATGGTCACAAAAGCATCTTTGGATGAAGACGATGTTGGCTGGGGGCTGGGCATCTCAGAAAAGATGGAAAAAAGTATTGCAAACTGGGTAGACATTACTAAGGAATTCAAAGATTGCTGTAAAGGTAAAATCTATTTATTTATTTATTTAGAGATACAGCACTGAAACAGGCCCTTCGGCCCACCTAGTCTGTGCCGACCATCAACCACCCATTTATACTAATCCTACATTAATCCCATTACCCTCTCACATCCCCACCTTCCCTCAATTCCCCTTATATCTTAAACAGCTTTTTCAATAGCAGATAAATGAAAGTTTCTTGTAGTATGAAAAGTAGAGCAAATATATATATATCCTAGTTTTTCCCACCCCCAGATTTTTTTTCTTTTATTCCAATTTTCTGCTTCTGTTTCTTTTGTCTGACCAAAAATTATTATTTTTTAAAATTCATTCTTGGGATGTGAGCAATGCTGGCCAGGCCAGCTTTTATTGCCCATCCCTAATTGCCCTTGAGAAGTTGGTGGTGAACTGCCTTCTTGAACCCTGCAGTCCATGCGATGTAGTTACACCCACAGTGCTGTTAAGGAGAGAATTCCAAGATTTTGACCCAGCAATAATGAAGGAACAGTGATAGTTCCAAGTCAGGATGGTGTGTAACTTGGACGAGAAGTTGTAGGTGGTTGTTTCCATCCGTCTGCTACTCTTGTTCTTCTGGGTGCTAGAAGTCACAGATTTGGAATGTGCTGTCGATGGAGCCTTGGCGTGTTACTGCAGTGCATCTTGTAGATAGTACACACAGCTACTGCTGTGTGCCGATTGTGGAGGGAGTGAATATTTAAGGTGATGGATGAGGTGCTGATCAAGCGGGCTACTTTGTTTTGGATGGTGTCAAGCTTCTTGAATGTTCTTGGAGCTGCACTCATCCAAGCAAGTGGACTGAGCAAATTGTTGGACCAGTGGGCTGAGAAGACCCCAGGTCCTGATGTACTCCATCCTAGGGTCCTAAAAGAAGTGGCTAGTGAGATAGTTGATGCGTTGGTTTTAATTTTCCAAAATTCCCTAGATTCGGGGAAGGTTGAATTAGATTGGAAAATAGCCAAATGTAACTCCTTTATTCAAAAAGGGAACAAGACAGAAAGCAGGAAACTACAGACCAGTAGCTTAACATTTGTCTTAGGGAAAATCTTAGAAGCTATTATTAAAGACGTTATAGTAGGGCACTTAGAAAAATTCAAGGTAATCAGGCAGCGTCAACATGGTTTTGTGAAAGGGAAATCATGTTTAACCAATTTATTGAAGTTCTTTGAAGAAGTAACATTGCTGTGGATAAAGGGGAATCAGTGGATGTACTGTACTTAGATTTCCAGAAGGAATTTGATAAGGTGCCACATCAAATGTTATTGCAGAAAATGAAGGCTCATGGTGTAGAGGGTGACATGTCGGCATGGATAGAAGATTGGCTAGCTAACATGAAACAGAGAGTCGGTGTAAATGGTTCATTTCTGGTTGGCAAGATGTAACGAGTGGTATGCCGCTGGGATCAGTGCTGGGACCTCAACTTTTTACAATTTATATAAATGACTTGGATGAAGGGACCGAAGGTATGGTTACTAAATTTGCTGATGACACAAAGATAGGTAGGAAAGTAAGTTGTGAAGAGGACATAAGGAGGCTACAAAGGGATATAGATAGGTTAAGTGAGTGGGCAAAGATTTGGCAACTGGAGTATAATGTGGAAAAATGTGAAATTGTCCATTTTGGCAAGAAGAATAAAAAAGAAGCATATTATCTAAATGGTGAGAGATTGGAGAACTCTGAGATGCAGAGGGATCTGGGTGTCCTAGTGCATGAATCGCAAAAGGTTAGTACGCAGGGTCAGCAAGTAATTGGGAAAGCTAATAGAATATTATCGTTAATTGCAAGGGGAATTGAATACAAAAGTAGGGAGGTTATGCTTCAGTTATGCAGGACATTGGTGAGGCCACATCTCGAGTACTGTTTACAGTATTGGTCTCCTTATTTATGGAAGGATGTAAATGCATTGGAAGCAGTTCAGAGAAGGTTTACTCGGCTAATACTTGGAATGAGCGGGTTGTCTTATGCGGAAAGGTTGGAGAGGCTAGGCTTTTATCTGCTGGAGTTTAGGACAGTAAGAGGCAACTTGATTGAGACATTTAAGATTCTGAGGCGTCTTGATAGGGTGGATATATTTCCTCTTGGAAACACTTATCCTATTTATAACCCTTTGCAGCCTCCTTACGTCCTCTTCACAATTTACTCTTGCCACAGAACTTCCAGCCTCTGACCTGTTCTTATAGCCGCAGTATTTATATGGCAGGTCTTGTTAAATTTCTGGTCAATGGTAACTCCCAAGATGTTAATGGTGGGGAAATTCAGCAATGGTAATGTCATTGAATTTCAAGGAGAGATAGTTAGATTCCCTCTTGTTGGAGAAGTTCATTGTGTGACACGAATGTCACTTGGCACTTATTAGCCCAGGCCTGAATGTTGTCCAGGTCTTGCTGCATGCAGGCACGGACTGCTTCAGTAACTAAGATGTTGCGAATGGTACTGAACACTGAGCAATCATCAGCGAACATCATGAGGGAGGGAAGGTCATTAATGAAGAAGCTGAAGATTCTTGGGCCTAGGACACTACCCTGAGGAACTCTTGCAGTGACGGCCTGGTGTTGAAATGATTGGCCTCCAACAACTACAAACATCTTCCTTTGGTCTCGGAATTACTCCAACCAGTGGAGAGTTTTCCCCCTGATTCCCATTGACTTACATTTGGCTAGGGCTCCTTGATGCCACTTGGTCAAATGCTGCCTTGATGTCAAGAGCAGTTACTCTCACCTCACCTCTGGAATTCAGTACTTTTGTCCATGTTTGGAACAAGGCTGTCGCGAAGTCTGGAGCTGAGTGGCCCCACAATTATAGATAGAGGATGGGAAGAGGAAAATCTTATATATATTTGGCTGTTTAAACTTCTGAAAGTTATGTACTTGAATGATTCTAATTGGGCTGAATTATGTTAACATACTACACCTTACATCTTGAAACCTGGCTTCAGCTTTAGTCCAGACTGATTGGATGGTAGCTTTATCTCCTTGCTTATCTGAAGTGGATTGAGATACCATCCTACAGAGCTTTTCACACTGCTTTACTGTGATGTCAGGATAGGCCCTGTCTGCAAATTCAGGCTGTGTTTATCTGTTGTGATGCTCTCTGAAATGAGTTGTGCAGTTTGAGTACAGTTCCTGGTGACAAATCGGAACAAGTTGGCAATCTCACTGAAAGTGAAACATTTCTCCAGTGCACTAGTCTTTTGATGTTGGAGAAGTGTAGAGGATTCTTTACCCTGCACCTGGCATAACCTGACTGGGAGTGTTTCATGCTGACAATGAGTGACATCCCTTACATTTAAAGATTACAAAAAAATCACCTTAAAATACAAACAGGAAAAAGTCCTATTGTAAAGGTTTGACATTTTAATCATTTTACATCCAGAGTTAAACTGTTGGCTTTATTATATCTGCAATTAAATCTCCTCCGAGGTCTCTGGAGTAAAATGTCAAGCTATTATATTTAACAAGCATATATTGCACTCAGTATGCTTTTACACAACAAGCCTCGTGTCAGCCAATGTTGTTTCAGTGACGCTAAGTTTGTACATTGTAATTTTGGTGTTCAGGGTTGAACTGGTTCTGAAGTGGATTGAGATACCATCCTACAGGGCATCTCACGTTGCTTTACTCTGGTGTCAGGACAGGCCCTGACTGCAAATTCCAGCTGTGTTTACAGCATAAGTGGCACAGTGGCGCAGTGGTTAGCACTGCAGTCTCACAGCTCCAGGGACCCGGGTTCGATTCTGGGTACTGCCTGTGTGGAGTTTGCAAGTTCTCCCTGTGTCTGCGTGGGTTTCCTCCGGGTGCTCCGGTTTCCTCCCACAAGCCAAAAGACTTGCAGGTTGGTAGGTAAATTGACCATTATAAATTGTCACTAGTATAGGTAGGTGGTAGGGAAATATAGGGACAGGTGGGGATGTTTGGTAGGAATATGGGATTAGTGTAGGATTAGTATAAATGGGTGGTTGATGGTCGGCACAGACTCGGTGGGCCGAAGGGCCTGTTTCAGTGCTGTATCTCTAATCTAATCTAATCATAATAGTGGCACCAGTGCAAAGTAAAACCAGTTTGCATCTCCACTACAGTTGATGCTGCAAGCTGTAAATGAATTTCAGATTTTGAATAGTTGAAGTTAAATTTGGAATGACAGTATGCACCAGACCAAAGGGAGAGTTCTTGAATTTTATTGTAAAATATATTACATCTTATCGTGAAATATTACAGCAAAAATTAATTTAATTTCTTTATATTACTTTAGAACTTAAGTTGGGCGAACTACTACATGACAAACTGTAAGTATGGCAACATTTTTCATTGAGCAGAAAAATAATTTCATAATTTTAGTTACAAGTGAAGCTTGAACGTTTCAGTTAATCTTACTGTTTAAAAAAAAAGCTTACTTTATTCCACTAGTAATATCAGTCACAACTATAAATTCATGTCACTGATTAAGTTGCTTTTAAAATCACGTAAAGTCTGTTCCATTGGTGATCATTCTAGTGCATTAAAGAGTATATGAGAATTTACTGATGGACTATAGCAAGTGTTGTTGACAGCAACTATTGTACAAGATTGTAATTCAAAGTGTTTTGAAATGTTTCCTTCAGCTTTGGGCTATTTGAAGCCATGTCTGCGATTGAGATGATGGACCCAAAGATGGATGCAGGAATGATTGGAAACCAGGTTAATCGTAAGGTGCTCAACTTTGAGCAGGCAGTCAAGGTTTGGCACTTTATTTTAAAAAAAAATTCTACCATCACTTTAGCCAATATGCTTTAATGGAATTCTCAAAGTTAATGTATTCAGTTTACATGACACAGTCCATTTTCACCCCTTTTTTCCTAAGCTTTAGAAAAAAAAACAGGGTGAATACTTCGTTTATTGGCAATAAAATGTTGATGTTTCACAAAGATCTGAGCTGTTTACGTGAATGAAAAGAAAAATAAATATAAATTTGAAACTCCAATCTGTTTATTTGGTTTCATCAGTGAAATATGGAGTAATGATATGAAGAATCAAACAGACAACTTTTTAATCCAGCAAGTGATTTTTCAGTTACCCTGGGAGCCAGAAATTTGGATTTATTGAAGAGAAGGAAATAGCTAAACATCAGAGAAAAGTTTGGGGAAACATGTGTTTTTTTAATTAGGAATGGAAAAGTTTAATTTTTCAAGCTTTTATTGTAAAACTTGATGAATTCTGTTAACATTGTTGAACTGCATCTGTTTATCCTTTTTTAGAGAAAGAAACAAACAAAAGTTCAGTTGTTAATTTCCAAAACAAGCTACCAGTTGTAAACAATGATGTTGTAAAGAGACATATAGTCAATTCAGGTTAACATGGAATCTTGTGTTACATTTCATATAAGTTGTTGAGTTTTAAAAAAAATTATTAGATATTCTTCGGCTGTGCATGTTACCGGTGTTATTGCCCTGACTTTGATACAACAGAGTGGCTTGTTAGGTCGCTTCAGAGGGCAGCTAAGAGTCAACCATGTTGGTATGGTAGAGTCAGAGGTTTCCTTTCCTGATCGACATTAGTGAACCAGTTGAGTTTTTATCCCAATAGCTTGATGGTCACTTTTTACTGATGCCAGCTTTTTATTGCCAGATTTTTTTTTTTAACTGAATTCAAATTCTCAAACTGCCATAGTGAGATTTGAACTTCCATTCTCTGGATTATTAGTCCACTGCCTCTGGATTACTAGCCCAGTGATATAGCCACTACACTACATGTACCTAATGCATGGAAGAACCCAATTATTCTTTTAAGTTACTGTTGGAGGATAGTGATTTAAGGTTGCTTAGAAACTTTGTAGTAAGCACTGTTAAATCTGATGTACATTATACACTCCATTGATGTTTTTATATGTTACCTAAAAGAACTCCAACCAGATACAGCATTTTATGGTTAGAATTTTACAACAAACTTCTTTCAATCAAATCTGTTTCCTGACCCAAACCCACCCATCTCCAGCTTTACCTGAAACCAGAAGGTGGGCAGGCGACCAACTTACTCCAAAGAGGCGGGATGTAACTTTAAGTATAATGAGGATGCGAGCCTAATTGTCATACTTTTGGAACTTAATTGCTATCGGCCAGGTTTCCCAAGGCGAGGACTTGGTGGATTCAGGAGGTAAGTGTCTTTACACCAAACTCCTGGATCCAGGTGCCTGCCTGAGAAGCCTTTGCAATCAGGCAGTTCCCCCAAACACCTTTCCTCCCGTGGCCTCCAATCCTCCAATCGCCTCACCACCACGCCTTTGATTTCGCCCTAACTCCCACAACCATAGGCTTCCAACATCCCCCAGGATCGGCAGCCCACCAGATTGATCGCCTCTCCCATCCACCTCCGGCACAGACATACCTGTTCCCTTGGCCTTTACCGACTGGTTCTGTGCCCGACTGAAGGCCAAGCCTGTCAATCGGGCTGACCTCCAGGCGGGGAGTCGATCGGTGACATCACGGACACACAGTGGAGTTAAAACTGCACAGCATGTGGATGAAATTTCAAATTGCGGATTCCCCATGACTATATGACCAACCCACTTCTTGTGGGTCATTTAATTAAAGAAAACTCCCTCAAGGTTTCCAGTTGCTCAGCATATTTGATGAGTAAAGTTACTTGTTCATAGTCACGAAACTCAGCAGTATTATTGTAGAAATAGGGAATAATTGGAACTGTTTGTTCTGCATTTATATGGAGCTGAATGTTGGTCAGTTCCAAAAATTTTAGTCTGAAGACTTAGAAGCTGGAGAAGATTTGAAAAGCCTGAAACTGCACCCAGTGTAATGGTTGAAGTTTAAAAATACTTGCAATTTAGCACATCATCCCTTTTAAATAGCTGACTTCTTAGTTTTTAATTAGTTCTTAGTTCTTAATCTTTTTAAATCTTTTTTTCTTACTGAAGGATGAAACAATTACAATCAAGGGTCTAACCTTGCCCGAACTTATAGGTATAATGGACACATGCTTCTGTTGCTTGGTAAGTTTGGCACTTTATTTATTTTTTTTTAGTTTCAAGTTATTAAGGAATCATAGAATGTTACAATCCATTTTGCACATCCATTCCATTCCACCTGTCCACCATCTGTCCTGTCCTCCTTTTCCATCTACCAAAAGGCCAGGGAGTGTATTGGAACTGAAGGATTCTACAGGTTAATGGGGAAGTGGATTGAAAGTTCAGGTGTAGTGGTGAAAGTGGATAAGTAGGATTGGTTGTAAATAACGCAAATAACAGAAGATAGATAGCATTAAAAACCATAAGTAATAAAGACTGACCAAACAGAGGAGTGAAGAAAAATTACTTGTAAAGATTTATCTACTTTGGTATCCATCCATTAACTGCTCTTGTGTGCATTTTCATCGTGGTTTCCAGTAATAACACAAATGTATTTTAGTTCTGCCACAATTCCAAGATAATTTTGGCTCATTTAAAAACTTATTTTAATAAAGTGAAAGTTACTATTTATTTTAAGAAGTCAATCCTAAATTAGCTATTGTTATAAAATCAAATATTTTATTAAAGCTATTAAAAGTCTAATCTAGTAAGATCTATTTTAAAAATCTGTACTTTGTTTTCCAGGAAATGCTTTGCATTTTCAAGTGTTTTTTAAACTAGCCAAATTACAAATAAATTCTCACTATATCCTATGGGCTAGTAACGGATTAAAAAAGTGAAGTGATTGAAAATTGTCACCATAGTGCTTGGAGCTATCATACATTTTTAATAATATCATACTTTCTAGCTGTTGAAGTCAGATTCAAGAAAGAGCAAAGTTCCTTTTATTAGTCTGTATATATTTTGTACTTACAAAATCAATCTCTTTATCGCTGTTTATCTGCTCACTAAATTGAACAAATCAGTTTGTTTGAAAGATAAGAGTAATAATTCATGTATTTGATGTTTGTTTTGTCTACATGCAGAAAAAGTTTTTAATACAAAACAATTTAATGTTGCCAGCAGTAAATATCATTTTGAATTGTATTCTTAACTCCATAGTTTCTTCTCGCAGATAACATGGCTAGAAGGGCATTCTTTGGCCCAGACAGTCTTCACGTGTCTTTATGTTCATAATCCAGACTTAATTGAGGATTCTGCTATGAAAGCTTTTGCTCTGGGCATCCTAAAAATCTGTGACATTGCCAGAGAAAAAGTTAATAAAGCAGCTGTTTTTGAAGAGGTAAGTGCAGGAGCGGTGCTATCAAGGATAGATCTTTAACATAAGTAAGTTGTTGAACAAAGGTTGCTGCAAATTTGGGCCAGTTTATGAAGTTTTGTTTGTGTTCAAAGCATGAGATGAAAAGAAATAAGGTTACTTTCACAAAAGCAAAGTACTGCAGATGCTGGAAATCTGAAATAAAATGCTGGAAATGCTCATCAGGTCTGGCAGTATCTGTGGACAGAGAAACAGAGTTAATGTTTCAGGTTGATGACCTGTCATCAGAAATGGGAAAAGTTAGAAATGTAACACATTTTAAGCAACTGAAAAGGGGGAGGGTGGTGAAAAAAAAATCCTCACTTTCACAACTACATCTCCTTCCTGCGCAACTGTCTCCAGCTCCGATTTATTCCACCCTTCATATTTCAGATCCACCCACGATTACGGATATCTCCATGATATTCAGCATTCCTGGAATTGCTGTTCTCACCCCATCCTAAGTTCCACACAATGCCATGCATCGCCACATGCACACTCTCAACCTCTCTTCAGCAGCGCCTCCACCAGCCTCTGAATTCAACGGATCATGCTTTGCCATTTCCACCACCTCCAGCATGACACAACCACCAAACACATGTTCCCCTCCCCTTTCAGCATTTTGAAGTACTTTTCCTTCCACAACACCCTGGTCCACTCCTCAATCACCCCTAAAACCTCCTCCCCTTCCCATGGCACCTTTCTATGAAAGCACAGGAGATGCAACATCTGCTCATTTACCTCCTCCCTTCTCACCATCCAAGGCTCCAAATACTCCTTCTAGGTGAAACAGTGATTTACTTGTACTTCTTTCAATTTACTTTATTGTATTCGCTGCTCATGATGCAGTCTCCTCTACACTGGAGAGACCAAACAGAAATTGGGTGACTGCTTTGCAGAACACCTCAGTTCAGTCTGCAAGCATGACCCTGAACTTCTGGCCACTTGTCATTTAAATTTTCCACCTTGCTCCCACTCTCACCTCTCTGACCTCGGCCTCCTGCAGTGTTCCATTAAAGCTCAACTTGAGCACAAGGAACAGCACCTCATCTTTCGATTAAGTACTTTACAGCCTTCCAGACTTAACTTTGAGTTCAACAATTTCATATTGTAACAACTGCCCAGATTTTGTTTCCATTTCTTTGATGGTTTTTGTCTCTCTCTGTTGTTTTTCCCTTTTGATGCTTTCAGATGGCAGCTATTCATGATTCTGCCATTCACACCTCGTCTAGACCCGTCTTTTGTTTTTCTGCCCATTTCCATTACCACTCCATTTGGCCTTGCACCATCAACCTTTTGGCATGTAATCTCTCCTGCTTCCACCCTATCACAGATGTTCTTTCCTTTCCTTTCCTTCACCCCATCACCTGTTTAAAACTGATTACATCGCTAACGTTTCCCTGTTCCAGTGAAAGGTCACTGACCTGCAACATTGACTGTTTCTCTCTCCACATTTGCTGCCAGACCTGTTGAGCATTTCAAGCATTTTCTGTTTTTACTTATGGTTACTTTCAACCTTTTTAAACCCTAAAATGAATAAATACAACTTTAACGATTTGTGATATATAAAATGCTGGATTCTCAAACAGGAGATCAAAACAGTATTGATTGACACACACACTTTTTCTGAGGGGTGAGTTTGCCTGTCAGCTATGTTATCTGTTGAAGGAACGCTTTACTTACACCTTCAAATCTCTCGAAAATTCCTCTTTGATTGAACCAAGGAGCACCACTAGAAACATTAATAAAGATATTCACAGTGTTACAACCATGGTGTTCCCACTGTTCAACTCCCACCTGACCGCAGTAAGTGTTTTTTGTTATTGGAGTTTAACTACCTTTGGGTTTTATTTGTCAAATAAATGAACAGTGACAGATTTTCTTGTAGGTTTAAAACAGAAGATTATTTATTGAGCAATATGCTTTATTCCGAAATTGTCGCATCTGCATCCACTCATGCATTCCCTCGTGCGCACACACACAAGAGATTGATGGAGAGGAAAAGGGGTAAGTGGTTTTCAAGTGAGGTAGGCTTTCAAGATTCACAATAAACCTGTTGAATTCTTTCGGAAGTCATGTTCCCGTTGGTTGCAGGCCTGAGGTGTTTGTAGCTTTCTCTCTTGGTTCAAAATTCAGCTTGAAGACAGAAGATCACTTCCAGTTCACTGCTGCATAAGTTGAAAATGTAGAATTTACAGCAGGGTGCCTTCCTTTCTGGCTTGCTGGATTTTCTCCCAGCTCTTAGCTGGGCAAGCCTTTTGAATTCTTCTTTCTGGATGTCTCTCTCTCCCTCTCTCTCTCTCTCTCTGTCTTGAGGGCGGCCTTTTTATGGTTAAAAAGTTTGTCACATCAGATTCTGGTAGGAGACATTTTGATGTCTCCGCAGTGGTGATCACACAGTGGCCCAGGATGAGAATAATCCGATTGTGATGTTTCTACTTCATACCTTCTTTGTTTCAACAAGAATTCAGCAGGTTTACCGTGAACCTTGAAAGCCTACCTCACTTGAAAATCACTCATCCCTTTTGCTCTCTATCAGTCTCTTACGTGTGTGTGCGAGGGAACTTATTCAATTCAGGAATGTTTCAGGGTGAGGGTAATTGACACCTTTCAACCTGGTTAGGCATCTTTTGTTCTAAACAGACAGTGTGGCAATGTTTGAATACACATACAGCCATCTTTTATAAAGGTAAAGTCAGTTTTTTTTAATAAGTCTTCAGTTTGAGTATTTTTTTCATTGTCGCACTTCTCGTCAGCGTGACAACAAACTGTACTTTCCTATATGAGAGTATAATTTTCACACGTTGAAAGAACAATGGAGAGGGGCAGTGAACCAGTTTCCATTCATCTTCTCCATTCACTTCTAACAAAGTGGGTATAGTACAGATTTGGCACCAATATAAGTACAAAGCCTTTCACAGGGCAGCAGAATAAAATCCTGAGTAGTCCAGCATCATTGAAATAGGTGTTGTGATGATGTGTTTTCAGTATGAAAGCTCATTATTGGGCTATCAGCATTTGGGCGCTTTCTAATTTCTTATAACTACACATTGCTACCAATAGGTGGCGCAGTACTAGCACATGCGCAAATGCAGCCTCTTCCACTGGAACATCACTATGCGGCGTTCAGGTAGCTGCCAGGATTAAAAATGGCGCTGCTCAATTTATCACAGAAAATGTAGCTGCTCAATTTATCACAGATTTATCTTGCCGCTCGCTCCCCGCTCCCCACTCCCCCCCGCTACCCTCTTCCAGCCGCTAGTTCCAGACTGCGCCACTTATCTCCTCTCGGCCACTCGCTCCCATGTTCAATCGTTCTTCGCGCAAAGCAAGGTGGGCCGGGAGGAGGGAAGCAGGCCAAAAGCTAGCGGCTGGAGGAGGTGGGGAAGCAGGGAGCGAGTGGCCTGAGAACAGGGGAGGGGCAGAAAACGGGGTGGAGAGAGGGTTGCGGGAAGCAAGGAGCAGGTAACAGCTGGACACTTTAGCACGCTTGCGCGTAAACGGACCAGGCACAGTACGAGATTACATTTTCCCGCACAGGCGCAAACCAGCCCTGGCAAGACAGCAGGCCGTGCAGAGAGAAGAAGCCTGTTTGTGCATGTGCACAGCTTGCTGCGCTCTGATGTGTCGGCGGACTGCTGCTTTGTCAGGAGTCACTTTGTTTTCTTTATGCTAGCAGAATCACTGAATATTATCCTTATAAACCAGGTATCCTCTCTTTTACAACCTCTGCGGCACTGTTATGCTGGTGACCCCATAAATTAAACTTCAAAGCCTCACTCCTGAATTGGCTACTAAGTTTGGAAATCCCAAACAGGTTTCCTTAATCAACTTCAGAATGTTCTGTCTTCCTTATATTATCATAGATTTGGATGCACACAGATTCCCCCAATATCAGGTTCCCATTTGACATGTAAAGTCAGTTAGGTTGTACATGGCAACTCAGTGCTCAAGTCAGAAATACTCTGGTGAGTTTATTGATCATGACCTCTCAGCCCATACTGGTTTAAAAAAAATGGTGGCAACCTTGTAGCTATGCCTATCTTGCACCATCTGCCATATCCAGCCTAAGGCAAAAGGAGAGGAAGGTGACCTGTTCCTAAAGATGGAACTAAACAAGATGAGCTGAAAACTGTGTTTCTACCTTTTGGGGTTAATGTTGTGTTTATGCAACTGCTTCAGTTAAATAAAGATAGATTTGAACACCTGAGCTGCAAGCGTGGCACCAAGTATCCATATGTCTGTCTCCCTCTCTTGCTCTCTTCCTCTCTCTTCCTCCTATTTTCTTCATTTCTCTCTCCCTTTCTCTTGCTCATTTTTCACTCTGCTTTCTTTATATCCTTCTTTCCCCTCACTACTCCCTTTTCTCTCTCTCCTTTCTCTACCCACCACACTGCCTGGTACATTTCTATCTTGTGCCTTTTTATTTCTGTCTGTCACATTTTTTTTCTGCATATCACCTCTTTATCCTTTTGGGTCTTTCTTAATCTGCAATATTTGCACTTTCCCAATGACCAGGTAGTGAAGGCTAGAACTGTAGTCTAATCTTTACACACTTATAAGCTTTTATTTACAGAAATAATTATACACCTGCAAACCGAACATGCAGAGTTTCATCTTTTACAATTTATAGGAGCACAACTGAATCCCCACCAACCTGCATACAATTAAACACAATTAATAGGCACTTAACACCCAGTGCTCTACACAATTGTCCTACTGCCTCTTTTTAAAAAAAGCTGAGCTCTGTCAAAATCTCAATTCATCAATGCTACTGTTGTATTAGAATTGAGGCCTACAAAGTTTAGCAGCAAAACTCTGCTTGTATTTTGCCAGCAAATAAATCCTAGTGTTAATTACCAACTCTGTGATGTTTTGTTGTTGACTTATTCTACTCTAAATAAGTTAATTGAGAGATGAGCAATCCCCTATTAGAACTCTGGAGAAAGGAATGTAGTTGGGCAATGTATCTTGCTAGAATACCTATCAACCACTTGGTGGTATCCTCTTACTTTTATTTGTATTTGCAGGAGGATTTCCAGTCAATGACTTATGGTTTTAAAATGGCCAATAATGTCACAGATCTGAGAGTTACAGGTAAGCATTTTTTTTATAACACAGCATAATTTGTGTTGTTTTCAATTGATTTTCCAACTTAATGTGCCTGTTCAGTCAAGTTAACATTAGCCTAATAACTGCTTTGTAGTATCTAAGTAATTCCTAGGATTGAATGCAATTTAGTGACCCTTTGTGTACATTTTAAACCCTCTGTGTCATAAAATGTTATGCAGTCATAGGGTTACATCAAAAGTTTCAGTTAATGTTTCAACTAGATTGAGAATAATAGGTTAGAGCCATAATTGAACTCTCATCTTCTAGAAACCTATAAACATTTTAAGGTTTATGTGAAAATGTTTTACTGAAGGGGACAGAAGAATGTATACAATATTTAAGCCATCATTGCAGTATTGAGACAGTGGTTACAGAACTGATATCATAAGAACTAGGAGCAGGAGTAGGCCGTCCGGCCCCTCGAGCCTGCTCCGCCATTCAATAAGATTATGGCTGATCTTTTCGTGGACTCAGATCCACTTACCCGCGCTCCCACCGTATCCCTTAATTCCTTTATTGTTCAAAAAGATATCTACCTTAGCTTTAAAAACGTTTACTGAAGAAGCGTCAACTACTTCACTGGGCAAGGAATTCCATAGATTAACAACCCTGTGGGTGAAGAAGTTCCTTCTTAATTCAGTCCTAAATCTGCTCCCTCTAATCTTGAGGCTATGCCTTCTTGTCCTAGCTTCACCTGCCAGTGGAAACATCCTCTCTACTTGTATCTTATCTATTCCCTTCATGATTTTATATGTTTCTATAAGATTTCCCCTCATTCTTCTGAACTCCAATAAATATAATCCCAATCTACTCAGTCTCTCCTCATAAGCCAACCCCCTCAACTCCGGAATCAACCTAGTGAACCTCCTCTGCACCCTCTCCAGTGCCAGTATATCCTTTCTCAAGTAAGGAGACCAAAACTGCACACAGTACTCCAGGTGCGGCCTCACCATTACCTTATACAGCTGCAACATAACCTCTCTGCTTTTAAACTCAATCCCTTTAGCAATGAAGGACAAAATTCCATTTGCCTTCCAAATTACTTGCTGTACCTGCAGACCAACCTTCTGCGATTCATGCACAAGGACACCTAGGTCCCTCTGCATAGCAGCATGCTGCAACTTTTTAACATTCAAGTAATAATCCTTTTTCCTGTTACTCCTACCGAAATGAATGACTTCACATTTATTAACATTGTATTCCATCTGCCAGACCTTTGCCCACTCACTCAATGTATCTATGTTCCTCTGCAAAGTTTCACAGTCATCTGCACACTTTGCTCTGCCACTCATCTTCGTGTCATCTGCAAACTTTGACACCCTACACGTGGTCCCCAACTCCAAATCATCTATATAAATTGTAAATAATTGCGGTCCCAACATCGATCCCTGAGGCATACCACTAGTGACTGATTGCCAACCAGAATAGCACTCATTTATCCCCACTCTCTGCTTCCTGTTAGTCAACCAATCCTCTATCCATGCTAATACTTTACCCCTGACGCCATGCATCCTTATCTTATGCAGCAGCCTCTTGTGCGGCACCTTGTCGAAGGCCTTTTGGAAGTCTAGGTACACCAGATCCACTGGGTCCCCATTGTCCACCTTGCTCGTATGATATGAGGCATAAGTGACCCACTGCAAGTTTTATTTTCTTTTCCAATTTTCTTCCTTTCCCTTTGGAAAGCAGTAATGTATCCGAAGTACAGTTCCATGGTGCTGTGAGTCTTCCGGTGTCCATCCTTCATGTGTCATCACAGAAATACGTTGTTGGAAGGGTACTCCACCATGGGGAACTGTCCTACTGCTATCCTTGATTGACATCTAACCAAGCATGCTCTCCATTTAGAGTCACTTGTTAATGATCGTGACTAGGACTGCTGACTTTTTGTTCTTGTCCAACCCTTGCCCAGGGACATTGAAGGCAACTGTAGCATTCCCACTGCTGAGATCAGCTAACTCTGCACTACCCCAAGGATTGTTTTTCGAAGCTTCCTGGTCCATATAGCTCAGCGCCACAACACGTGGTGCACATAACTACCGAACCATTTTGAGCTAAAATGATAGGATTTATGTTTCAGTATTACTGTTCATATAAATTCATTTTTGTTTAACCTCTAAATGTTTAAACCTGTAATTGTTATAGTCAATAACTGGTACACAGACTGCAAACAGTTAAACAATGGTTTGGTAAAATTGTAGCTACAAAGTTAGTAACAATATCTGTTCAGCAAATACAACCACATGCTAAGATGTATATTGGTTATATTAAAGAGTATGTTTTGATCTTACCATATTTGAAAACAACAAATATTCAGTTTATAAATCCAAATATATGCATTGCTGCACGTGATCCAATTGTTTTTAAAGTTATTAGAAATGATTATAGGAGTTTTATCCACACTTGGGAATGAAAGCACTTTACATGATATCCGTTAATTTAGTTGCAATACCAAGCACTGAAAAATACATTTAATTTGTTAAATGTCTCAATAATCCTAATTTAAAAGTGGAGAGATAAAGGTCAGATAGAACAAAGTTGCTTTTAAGAGAAACATTGGGCTATATCGAATTATAATTTCTGTGGCATGATTTGTATGACTGGAGCTTTTTGATCTACTAAAGTACTGTATAATGTTAATTTTTTGCAACTTTCATTGAACTCTATCTCCAGGCATGTTAAAAGACGTAGAGGATGATTTGCAAAGAAGAGTGAAGGTACTACGTTAATACAGTGTGTTAAGGCATTTCCATTAAAATTCAGCATTTATATATAATATAATTACAGCTTGTTTCTGTGCATTTGTTATATTGTCATGCAGCAATATATTTGTGTTTTAGTCCTGATTCTAATTGTTCATTCACTCAAGTATTCTGGAGAAGCTACTTTGAATCTTTGTGTTCCAATTAATATGGGACACTTTAAACAAAATAAACATTCTCCTGTTTTACATTCCAGGAATAATAACTCTGGGTTTTTTTTCATAGAGCACTAGGAGTCGACAAGGGGAAGAGCGTAATCCAGAGGTTGAACTTGAAGTAAGAATATATTGGTCTTTAAGTTGAATTCATTGTGTAAATTGTCCTGTACCACAGCACTTTTCTGGATCAGACTAACTGAAATAAATTGGTTGGGGTCTCAGATATTTAAAAAGGAATCATAAAGTACTATATTTTCCACCTGCCAAGTCTAAAACAATTTCTTAAATAACTTTTTGATATAGATAGAACAGATCCTCAACTATTGCATCCACTGGACTATATACATAATTGACTTCAGAAAGTTTCAGAACATTTTGTTAAAACTCATTTAAAAGGACTGTTATTTAAGCATTCTGAAGTGATTGGATGACCGTTCCAAGATAACGCTATGAAGTTCTTTGCAGGCAGGGTGGTAGGGAGGACACAAGAGGAAACAAGATATGCGCCTACCAAGAGGGGAGGGAAAATCAAATGTTATGGTTGCACTGGCTCACTCTTATCCATCTTTTGACTGTGTGCTCAGGACAGCACCCTGGTGTAGACCACTCATTCTTCCTACTCTACAGCAAGAAGCATGACTTACTGAGGCCAATATGTGCCAGGAAAAAAAACTACAAGGAAAAGAGAGAGCATGCTTTCTTAGGACAGGGCTCATCTTCAAAAGTAAATTAGGTTTTGTTGGATATTGAAGTATTCATTTGCAACTATTCAAAAAAATGTATAACTTAAAGACAAAGGTAGGACTTGAGAAAATCAGTGAAAAGTACTTCCTTCAGAGCGTGCCTAATCTGTTCTAATATTGTGGTCTAATTTTTAATAAAAAGGTAACTTTGAAAGAATGACTTGGACTTGGAAACCCATTTGGGAATATAATTTGGTTGCATTATTTTAAGCGAAGAAAGAGGAGGAATGAATTAAGAAAGCCAGTGCTGGAAGGTGGGTTAGAATAGGTGGATCGTTTTGCGGCCGGCAGAGACACGATGGGCCAAGTGGCCTCTTTCCGTGTCTTAAACTTTCTATGATTCTAAAGTCTGTTTTGGCTTCAGTTAACAGTGATTGAAATACTACAGTCTTTGTGCTTGAAGTTCTAATGTGATTGCTTTTAATGTTTCAGCATCAACAATGTACAGCTGTTTTCAGCAGAATAAAGTTTACTCGGTTATTATTGACTGTCCTGATTGCTTTCACAAAGAAGGAGGTGAGACATATGCTTTGTGGAAGTTGTTCAACATAATCAAAGTGAACAAAATACCTATTTCCAGAATGATTTTCATAAATTGGAGTCAAAAAAAAAAGAGCTGGTATGGTCACATATTTTCATCTCAATGGCAGCACATATTTGGATCACAGTAAAGGATTTCTGATTTGTTGACTTCTTGATGCAAATTTTGTAATTGGCAGAGATTTTACTGAGCTCCCGACATCGGGCACCAATGCGGGGTGGGGGGCGGGGGAGGCGGATGATCGTTCCAGCAGCGGTTCACCCTGGAGCCCGATGTCAGGAGTGCCAGGCCCGATCTTCCTGGCAGCGGCGAGGATCCATGTTGGCCCCCCATCACTGGGCAACGGAACCTGGATTAACATATTTAATTAATGAAATTACATTTAAATAAAATCAACAGCGATCTAACCTTTGGGCCGCGATCTTTCGAGGGGCAGCCAGCACTCATGCCTTCACTTTCCCGTCCAGGGAAAGCAGGCGCCACTGTAGTGGGGAAAAGGGGAACTTATGATTTTTTGTGCAGTAGGGGTGGGGGGACTGGGCTCTAATGCAAATTACTAGTGTAAGGGAGGGTGGGAAGGCGAGACCTCTGCACTTTGATTGGTTTGTGGGGGAAGGTCAAATGTTGAAGTTAACTGTTTTGGGAGCAGCGGGGAGAAGGCAAATGTTGAATTTAATTATTGTTGCGGGGTTGGGGAAGAGGCGATAGATTTATTGACAGTACATCGAGGGGCTAGCCCTTTAATAATTTAAATGACCCGGCAGGGCTGCCTGCCCTTTAAAAATGGCACCAGGGCCTGTGTACAGGCAGCCAACGCCATTGCTGGTGTCGGAGAGCCCTCCCCCTGCACATGATTGGGGGGTGGGCGGCCTGACCATTTCATTATCTTATCCCAGGTGGTTGCGAGGAAGATCGCGGCAGCATGCGGCCCGACTTTTCTTTTCACCCGTCGCCCCTCTCAGCAACAGGAGAAGAAAATCCAGCCCATTGTGTTGGATGTTTGATTTTGATGCACACTTTTTCAAAATTGTGATGGTCCATGTTTCAGAACACAAAACCATAGAGGTGTAATATTTTCTATTATTGAAAATGCAAGCAAGAGCTGGTCCAAAGGCTCAAAGGGTTAAGGCAGCATGTATCAGAGCCATAAAGACTGAGAATGTGACAGGTTTGATGTACAGAATTTGCTGAGTTAGCTGATCTCAGCCAGGGTAGCTTTAGAGATGGTAAGATTGGCATTAGCACCAATCCCATTCCTGAACGCTATCTAATAAGCCTGCTGGAAGTACCCATAAGTAAATGCCATTGAACTTGACTTTAATGTTTTCTCGTGGTCAAATAGCCATTTAAAGGTCTCACCAACTCATGCAAAACAAACTTTGTGACCTCTCATAGCCTCTAATATTTGTTCTAAAGGTAGATTATAAAAAATAAGGGCGTGAGGAAAAAAGAATCAGAGGCCATGAATTAAGGGCAAGAACTTGCTAAAGCAGGGCATCTCATGCCATATGCTGTTAGTTAGACTTTATCCCACACCCTCAGTTCAGAATCTTTTTGTGCTGCACCTTGCTGGAAGTGTGAGCTGATAACAGCGCTTTCGAGGGCAACAGGGCATCTGGGGACCTTAGTGAATCGTGGGACCAACAGTGCATCTCCTTAACCAATGAGATTTGAAAATTGAGAGAGAAACCAGAATGACAGAGAAGGAAACAGTGTGAATAAGAGTCAAATCAAGTACAGAAAGGGAAGTGGAGAGAAAAGAAGGTTAGATTGAGAGAGAGCGAGAAAGAGAAAAGAGACAGAAAGGAGAAGTAAAACAAAAAATTTAAATTTGGCTTTTTAAAATGTCCAACGTGCTGCCTGAATCAATGAATAGCTTTG
This sequence comes from Heterodontus francisci, assembly GCF_036365525.1. Lineage (NCBI taxonomy): Eukaryota > Metazoa > Chordata > Chondrichthyes > Heterodontiformes > Heterodontidae > Heterodontus > Heterodontus francisci. The sequence goes on from NC_090374.1 coordinate 119,809,543, forward strand.
ATCACTTCTCGGCCTGAGGGATTGGTTGGCAGGCAATCATTAAAAGGAAATGACCAGACTTAACTTCCTGCAGTGAGTTTACTGGGAAATTAATGTGCAAATCTAGCAAGTTCTTAAAAATAAGGGGAGCCTAAGGCCAAGATAATGCTTGTGCGAAGCAAACAATGGAGTGGTGTAAGTTGATTCTGGAGATTCACAACTTATGTCATATCTCTTAATCTGTTGAACTCGCTGGCTGATTTTCACAATAGAGTGTGCGTCATTATAATAAAGTCCCCACCGCTTATAGTAGGCACATTTGTGTGCACGCAATTTGTCCTCTATACAGCAGCGTTAATAAGGAAATATATATTGCCTTGTTCTATGCAGGCTCTTATCTGGACTATTTTCGACGAAATGAAAGCCTAAGGAAAGAGAAGACTGCCTCATAAAGGCCCTTTTATTACATTCAGTGTATCTTTAACAAGCTGCAATCATGAATAAACAAAATAAATGGATCACTTCAGGCCCTACAACTGGCAACATTGAAATTAACAATAATGCAAATTGATAATGATTATTGCTTATGGGCTGATATAAGTGACTGTCCATTTTAAATGTGGACTTTTAAGTGATGGGCACTGTAGTGACCATACCGGTGCAGTAAATGGTGGTCTAATACCTCGGCTAAGCTTAATTAATTTAAGGTACCATGACTATAAGCAGACTAACATTACAGTGATCACTGTTTGTAGTAACATTTCAAGGTTATTCTCTCAGTAACAGTTATAATAGTAGTCAAAGCTTCACAGGCTGTCCATGTGCTACAGTGGACTCCAAAATTGCAGGGAGTTTTTTTAATGTAAAACTAAGAACCAAAATTAGAAAATAGCATGCTAAGTGCCTTTTTTTTTAAAGCAACTCCATGCATTAGAGGGGAAACTAAAAAGGCTGGTTATCTGAAACAAACCCAGAGAAAACTGGAAGTAGGCAGTAAGTCGGTCAGCATCAATGAAGTGTAAAAACAGGTCAACATTTCAGGCATAGCTCTTAAGCAAATGTTTTAATAGAACTGTAAGGAGAGAGAAGAGAAAAACAGAGTTATACCAAGCACAGAGTGGAAATCAATTGATTAAATGACCTGTAACCTGCTTAAAAGAAAAATAGCTACAAGGGGAAAGGTTGATCAGCTATACTATGATTTTGCATAATACTTATTTTCTTTATTGTAGACCTCTTGTTCTCCCTGATCTTCTCAATCCATGCCTCTGCTAGTATCAGCAGCTTGCATTACACTACTCACAGGACTCTACTCACATTTCCCCCATCCCTTCCTTGTAGAAAGGCCTTCACTGGGCACCTCATCATAGGCGCTGTGATCCATGTCACCACTTCATAGCACTGTCAGTCTTGTAGTTTTATTTTTTTTTTTGTAGGGGAGTAAAGGAAGAGTGAGAGTCGCAGCTTCAAAATAAAGTCAAAAACTGATGTAATAGAAGTTCATGGATATTTGTTGTTGAGGAATCTAAAGAAACTAGGGTAATATACACTGAAACTGAGTAAAGTTGAAGAAACTTCACAATTCTTGTTTAGCAAGCTTTTAGTTATAAATAAAAACTTACTGTTGCACAATAAGGAGAAACACTGCCTCTTGTTAGAGACTTGAATGGAAGATGTTATCAAATTTGATATTTTAATTGTAAGTGTTCAATCATGTTGACATGTATTCCAAAAATTTGCTCAATTTTTGCTACCTGCAGTGCTCTCACTAGAATTTCAGTAAGCATGGAACTGGGGATGTCAGATTTTAGTATTTTTGAACTGGATAACCATAGAATGACATACTGATGAATTTAGAGCAGCATACAGCATTAAAGTGCACTGGTACAATTGTGTTTTTTTCTATAATGTATTAGTAACTTGGCACTTAACAGGCTACTGCCAACACTCTGCATTGTTATAATGAAATTAGCAGTCTTAACTAAAAAGATCTATTTGGGTGGCAATTCACACTGAAGAGCCAATGTGCTATTACACAAAATAGTAGGATGAGGGTGGGGGCAAAGTGATTATCCCAGTGATTCCATATATAGTGATTTTCAGAAGAGAAGCAAGCTTCTCAGGGATAAATCTTGAAAATGAGGGAATATGGGGCACTCACCACGCCCCCCGCCCCCCACCACCCCGCACACCAGGTTGCTATTGTACTTCCTGCCAATTAGTTTCAAAATATCATGAGCAGAGATGTGGTAAAAGGCTGCCACCTTTGTGGTTGATGAGGCACAATACAGAGTAACTATTGGGAAGATCAGTGGGATTAGAAAGGCGGAGATAGGTTACCAACTGAAAACTGATTTGTTAACTTATTTTTCTAGGTGAGCGCAATAAGTGAAGCCCAGAAGCTTATGGCCCAAGCTGCAGATCTTCTACCTGCAATACTAAACTCCACCCACCATGGTATTCAGGCCCAAAATGATACTACAAAAGGAGGTAGGAAATGATATACAATTTCTACATTGTAGCCGTTATTCAGATTCCCTAAAACAGCACTGTATTTAAATCAAAGTATCTGATGATTGAGTGACAAAATTGTAAATTTGACTTTAGAATGCTGGTGTGTCAAAGAAAACATTTAAAGTGCTGAATTTCCTGTCCACTATCTAGTTTTCAGAAAAATATCCTGTTTTAATAATGAAAAGGAAATACTTGTCTATTCTTAAATCCTGAATAAGGAACTAGGGCATGGGCCTCTTTTAAGAATATGAGCTAAAATGTTTGGTTCATTTATTTGTGTTTTATGCAGTTTAATGTCTGTATGTTGGTTTTAAAATTACTTCTTTAGTTTGTACAGTCTTTTATAATGCAGCTTTATTTTAGCTAGAGAATAGATATTTTGAAATAGTTTATTTCAGGGTTGGATCACACATGGGCACAGAGCACTATCAATCCAGCAATTGGAACATGGGCAACTCGATCCTACGTAATTAATTTGTACTTTTTGTGTTTCCTGAGTCTAGAGTTTTGGAAAGAGCTGTTGATTGTTGCTGTCTAAGTGGTGCATAAATTCTAAATTAAAACACTGTGATCTTTTAGTATCCAGCAAACTAAGATATATGTATATTAGTGGCATAGGATCTAAACTACACTATGCATTGTTGCCCTTGATCTCATGATATTCACTTATGCAACACACAAAGACCAAAAGCTTGGACACTCCTAGCTTAGTGCATGAGAGTGGTACCTGAAGCTGTTCGTGCAGATCACTGTAATTTTCTAAAAGTGTTTTTAAACCTTCCGTTACATATTTTCAAATAAAGTAATTGTGAAGAAAAGCCTATACCTTTGAACTTTTGTTTGCTAGATCATCCTATAATGATGGGATTTGAGCCCCTGGTCAATCAAAGATTGCTACCTCCAACATTCCCTCGCTATGCAAAAATTATAAAACGGGAGGATATGGTCAACTATTTTGCTAAACTTATAGAGCGAATAAAAATGGTTTGTGAAGTTGTCAACTTGACAAACCTGCACAATATTTTGGTAAGTTCATGATTTCTATTATGTATAGTTCCTTAAACCTCTGCCATTTATTGTCTAACTTATCAGACAGTTGTTCAGGGATAAATTGAAGTTGTTTCAAAGGATATTTCATTTTTCAGAAGTTGTATTTATACCACCATTATAGTAAACCAATTTCCACTTTGCTGCAAAGCTAAAGTTGTTGTATAAACAGGGACTGACACAGCAACCTCAGTTGCACTGTAATTTGCTCGACTGAAATGAAGCTCCCAGTACCTGAGGTTTCACACCCAAATTAAAATGGCTTCTCCCATTTGAATCAAGAAACAAAAGAGCAATCAAGTGCATTTATATATTGTTATTCTTCTGTGCTGTATTTAGTGAAAAACGATCTGCAGGAAATCTTTCAGTTGTTTTTCAGCTTTGCAAGTTAAAACCATTGAATCCTATGCAGCCAAGTGGGTGGGGTTGATGAGGAGGAGCAAGACATTTTCATAAAAATACCATACAGAAAAAAAATTTATTGTGAGATTCTTGTTTCTCTTTCTCCTCCTTTCTCCTTCCTCACTCCCAACTGTTTGGAACTACTTTTTAAAGCAGTTTTATTATATAAACTAAAAACAAGAAATGCTAGAAATACTCAGCAGGTCTGGCAGCATCTGTGGAGAGAGAAGCAGAGTTAACGTTTCAAGTCAGTGACCCCTTCATCAGAGGATCTGATGAAGGGTCACTGACCTGAACCGTTAACTCTGCTTCCAGCATTTCTTGATTTTATTTCAGATTTCCAACATCTGCAGTATTTTGCTTTTATAATATAAACACTACATAATATTTTGTTTGATTCCACTCGCTTTGCCTAAGCCATCTGTCTTTGTTCTTTTTGGGTGGTGCTTTCTGTTACCACCCTTTCTCTTTCAATCGGCAGAGTAACCCACAAGCACCATCAGTGCTATTTTTGTGCTTAAATGACAAAAGTTGTACTACTTTTTATTATTGTTCTTGGAATGTGGATGACACATATTTACTTCCCATTCCTAATTGCCTCAAGAGGCTTTGTCTTTGAAGAGCTGTGGTCTTTATGGTGTTAGGTAGGGAATTCCAGGATAATGATCCAATGAAGGCGGTTCTGTGGTGGGGGCATGTGCAGCTACATAGTGACACAGCTAAGAGCTGCCAAAACTGATTTTTGAATATCACTGTTGGAATTCAATTCTGGAGCTTATCTTTGGAGCTAGAGCATCAATGTGACACCAACCAGATTAACCCACCTTCTGTAATCTTTGAATATTGGTGTGTGCACATGTTTGGACAGCAACAGAATTGTTGGATTGAACAAAAAGCAGCAGATGCTGGAAATCTCAAACAAAAACACTAACTACTGGAAACAGCAGTTTATTCAGCATCTTATGTCTGGACTCTTGGTGAAAAGTCCCTGCCTGAAATATTAATTTGATTTTTATCGTCACAAGTGCTGAATGACCTGCAGAGCATTTCCAACATTTTTTGTTAGATTCTACGTTATTTTAAGACAAATGGAAAAAATAAAATTTATCAAGTGGCTTAGTCATTTTTTTTCACTTGGGGATTCTGAAAGACATAATTGAGATGTGCGTAAAAACATTTCTTGTATAGGGTTATGACCGACTCCTCCAGTCAAAGCCCCCAATCAAAATATACGATTCTGATTGTGGTGGGAGAAATGCACTGTTAATTCAATCCCGTCCCTCCACAGATCGCCTAACATATCATTTTAAACTTTCCAAATTAAAGAAACACCCAGCCAGCTTGTAGCATCTATTAACCCCCGAATGAGGCTTACCAAACCAGGTGTCTTTAAATCAACAAATTAACTGTTTAAAAAGAAAAACGAAATTCTTAAACACTACTAAGATATAAACAACATTTAAAATAGAAAAATTTAGAGTGCTTGCAGATTTACGCTCCTGCCGGATGTGGAACAATCGAAGGTTGCTTGACGTCCTCTCAGCCGTCCGATGGGGAAAAAGGGTTCTTCAACAGTATAACAGTCCGTAATCTAATCCAGAAGTCGGAATTTTGCTTTCCTTCTCCAACAATGAATTTCTACAATTAACAACTTTCAGACACTTCCTAATGAATCAATTTGGCTTTAGAATGTTTGAGGGATAAAAGATTGTCACAGTCTAACTTCCCTTCCTTCAGTTTAAATTATCAGAGATCTCTGTTTTGGATTTTTAGAATTTTGAGAGAGAATAGTAAATAAGCAGACTAAATTCTCTTCCTTCAGTTTAAATGATCTGTTTCTCCTTTCAGGTGCGAACACACAGCTGTCTTGTCTGTTTCTCTGAGTTAGAACAGACTGTTTCAACTAAAAAGCCAGTTCAAAAGATAATTGCAACATTGTCCTTGGTCTCTGAATGGCTGTTGCCGGGTAACCAGGATGCATTCTTTGAAGCTGGTTGGCTCCCTCTCCGTATGGTTGCATCCAACAGCAACCAAAATGCACTTTCTCTAACTCCTGAGGCTTGCTGGTTCTTAAAGCAGTACGGCTTCTTTTCCAGCCTTAAAAGGCACACTGCATTCTTCCTGAAAGAAAAAATTACAGTGTCATAACAATAGACATGCTATGAACTTATGCTGAAACTCTTTTTCTAAGAAAAATATGGATATTTTAGGATTCTGCACCTCATCTATCAAAATATTTTAAATTTGTCTCATCAGGATATTAACATTTTATTTTGTAGGACTTTTTCTGTGAATTTAGTGAACAGTCGCCTTGTGTGCTCTCTAGATCTTTGTTACAGGTATGTAGGCTTTTGTACATCCTCTTTCATTGTACTTGCATGTTTATTTGTACATTGGATGTTATACATTATCAATGGAGATTGCTGATGAATATCATAAATCAGCTTATACAAATTTTTTTAATTACTTAAATTTAAAATTTAATTAAATAATGTATCTATAGGACATTTCTTTTAGATAAAGTTGAACTAATTACTATAACTTGATTTGCGCGTTTTAAAGGTTCCAGCTGCTACTGTGATTATGAGAAGACAAGCTGAATATCTCAAAGAATTTGCATGCATCATTTAAACTAAAAATGAATGTAGTAGTTAGGGGCAGATAGGTTACATTTATAATAAATATTTATGTTACAGGCAACTTTCCTGGTAGATAACAAGAAGGTGTTTGGTACACATCTTATGCAGGATATGATAAAAGATGCTTTGAGATACTTTGTCAGTCCTCCTGTGCTTTCATCTAAGTGAGTAACTAAAATATCGTGTTTTTTTTTTAAGAGCCGTGTTCCTTGCATTTGCTGATCTGAACTACATGTCAAATAAATACATTGCTGTTTATCATGCTCAGTGGAACTATGCTATAACAACTCTCGCATTGCAGATTGATTTCAAAAATGCAGGCAATAAACTATGGGCTGAATTTTGTTTTCCTGCCGGCAAAAAAAATGGCGGCCCGCATGGATGTGGCACTGCCACACCACCGCAATCTTGCACGCGGAAGCTCATTTAAATATGCAGGGCGGGCACCCCTCCCCCCCATCTTGTGGCGGGGGTGGCCTCAGCAACGCCGTGAACGGCGTCAGCAGCCTCTACGCAGGCGCTGGCACTATTTTTAAAGGGCTGCCAAACCTGTCCAGAAATTGCAGAGTTGAAACCCCTCCCCACTACACAAATAATTAAACAACCGTTTCACCACCCCTCCCAAAAAAATGCTTGGATTGCAGAGTTGACCCTATTCGTTCCTCCCACCCCCGACTACACAAAAAATCCGAAGTTTCCCCCATTCCCCACCTCGGTGGTGCCAGCTTTCCCTGGACGTGAAAGTGAAGGCGCATGAGTGCCACTCGTCACACAGAAGATCCTGAACTGCAGGTAAGATCGCAGAGAATTGTATTTAAATGTATTTATGACCTTTATTTAAATATTTATAGTCGGGTCCCATTGCCGTGCTGTGGGGACGCCACCACGGAACGTTGACACCACCGGCAAGATCAGGCCTGGCAATCTTGGCTCTGTGGCGGGCCACTGCCACTCCGATTTTCTGACCCCCACCACGGAACCTGATGTTGGGAGCTGAACAAAATTCAGCCCTGTAGTATAAGCCAGACTGCCAACTGTGGAATATGGTTGTTATACTACTTGGCATCTAATCAAAGCAACCATCTTACAATTTTGATGTAAAAACAAGAAATGCTGGAATCACTCAGCAGGTCTGGCAGCATCTGTGGAAAGAGAAGCAGAGTTAACGTTTCGGGTCAGTGACCCTTCATCGGGTCACTGACCAGAAACGTTAACTCTGCTTCTCTTTCCACAGATGCTGCCAGACCTGCTGAGTGATTCCAGCATTTCTTGTTTTTATTTCAGATTTCCAGCATCCGCAGTATTTTGCTTTTATTACAATTTTGAGGCTTGGTTATGTGGCAGGTTCAATTGTGGTATAAGAACTGCAGCTGCTTATCTTCACATCATTCAGCATGGTAGCCGGACTAGTGCAGTAGAATTAATTTTAATGAGTACTTCCAAGTTTTGAATACAATATGCCGTACTCTGCCCAACAAGTGGCAAAAATCTAACCTCAGGAGACCAATCCGATCTATAAAAGTTCTTTTGCAGTTCCCAGCCATCCTGAAGGCTTTTCTGAGGTGAGATTAGCAAATCATTGCAAATACTGTGTCGTTTGCATTAAGGACTCAGGTCCACTAGAAACAGGATTGCCATTTTCAAGACTCATCTTACATAAAGTGCTTCTAGCTGAGAATCCTGAGCTCTGGGTGTAAAGAGACAGTGTTCTAGACCACTGCCCATTCTAAGCTCCCTGTAAACATTTGCTAATGACTACAGTGTTTGCATATTAATTTTAAAACTACCGTAAAAAATTTCAGGAGGCGGATTGAGGCTCATGGAACAGGAGGGTCAGTGTCATAGAGAGATACAGCACTGAAACAACAGACCCTTCGGTCCACCGAGTCTGTGTCAACCATCAACCACCCATTTATACTAATCCTACATTAATCCCATATCCCCTACCACATCCCCTCCTACATTAATCCCATATTCCCTACCATTCTCCTACCACCTACCTATACTAGGGACAATTTACAATGGCCAATTTACCTATCAACCTGCAAGTCTTTGGCGGTGGGAAGAAACCGGAGCACCCGACGGAAACCCACACGGTCACGGGGAGAACTTGCAAACTCTGCACAGGCAGTACCCGAGGCTGCGGTGCTAACCACTGCGCCATTGTGCCGCCCCAATTTATCCAATTGGATAAAAAAAAATTGACTTAAGGACAAAAACAGCGAATCATCATAAATGGTTATTTTTCAGACTGGAAAATGTTAGACAGCGGTCTTCCCCAAGGGTCAGTGCTAGGACCATTGCTTTTTTGCCTTATATAAATGACTTGGATCTTGGATTACAGAGTAGAATTTCAAAATTTGCTGATGATATCAAACTTGGAGGAGTGGCAGTGAGGATCATACAAATCACCTGCAACAGGACATAGGCTACCAGAATGGGCAGACAAGTGGCAGATGGAATTTAATACAGAGAAGTGTGAGGTGATGTATTTTGGCAGAAGGGATAGGATGAGGCAATACAGACTATATGGCAGATTTCTAAAGACTGTGCAGGAACAGAGGGACCTGGGGTGCATGTGCATCGGTCTTTGAAGGTGGCAGGGCATATTGCGAGTGGTTAGTAAAGCTTTTGGGATCTTGGGTTTCATAAATAGAGGTATAGAGTACAAAAGCAAGGAAGTTATGCTGAGCTTTTATAAAGTACTGATTAGGCCCCAACTGGAGTATTGCGCCAATTCTGGTCACAATTTAGGAAGGATATGGGGTTCTTGAGCGGGTGCAAAGGAATTCACCAGAATGTTTCCAGGGCTAGGGAATTTTCATTACAAGGTTAGGTTGGAGAAGCGGGGGTTGTTATATATATTGTATAGGCAGCTGGGATCAAGCAAGTCCCTTGAGGAGTATAGGGGATTTAGGAGTACACTTAAGGAAATTAGGAGGGCGAAAAGGGGCCATGAGATTTCCCTGGCAGATAAGATAAAGGAGAATCCTAAAAAGTTCTATAAGTATATTAAGAGTAAAAGGGTAGCTAGGGAGAGACTAGGTCCCCTTAAGGATCAGTGTGGTAATCTATGTATGGAGCCACGGGAAATGGGCGAGGTCTTAAATGAATACTTCTCAGCAGCAGGGATAAGCCAGGGAACTACAGGCCAGTGAGCCTTACATCAGTGGTGGGAAAGTTATTGGAAGGGATTCTGAGAGACAGGATTTATATGCATTTGGAAAGGCACGGTCTGATTAGGGATAGTCAGCATGGCTTTGTGCGTGGGAAATCATGTCTCACGAATTTGATTGAGTTTTTTGAGGAGGTGACCAAGAGGATTAACGAGGGCAGGGCAGTGGATGTTGTCTACATAGACTTTAGAAAGGCCTTTGACAAGGTCCCGCATGGTAGGCTGGTCCGGAAGGTTCGAACACATGGGATCCAGGGTGAGCTGGCCAATTGGGTACAAAATTGGCTTGGTGATAGGAGGCAGAGGGTGGTAGTGGAGGGCTGTTTTTCAGATTGGAGGCCGGTGACCAGTGGCGTGCCGCAGGGGTCAGTGCTGGGCCCTCTGTTGTTTGTCATATATATTAATGACTTGGATGAGAATGTAGGGGGCATGTAGGGGGTAAGTTTGCAGATGACACCAAGACTTGGTGGTATAGTGGACAGTGAAGAAGGTTGTCTAAGGTTACAACAGGATATAGATCAACTGGGAAAGTGGGCAAGGGATTGGCAAATGGAATTTAACGCAGACAAGTGCGGAGTGATGCATTTTGGGAAGTTAAACCAGGGCAGGACATATACAGTGAATGGCAGGGCCCTGGGGAGTGTTGTTGAGCAGAGAGACCTTGGGGTGCAAGTACATAGTTCCCTGAAAGTGACAGGGTGGTGAAGAAGGCGGATGGCATGTTTGCCTTCATCGGCCGAGGCATTGAGTACAAGAGTTGGGACGTCATGTTACAGTTGTACCTAACGTTGGTTAGGCCGCATTTGGAGTACTATGTGCAGTTCTGGTTGCTGCACTACAGGAAAGAATTGATTAAGCTAGAGAGGGTGCAGAAAAGATTCACAAGGATGTTGCCTGGTTTGGAGGGCTTGAGTTATAAAAAGAGATTGGATAGGCTGGGTCTGTTTTCCCCGGAGCGAAGGAGGCTGAGAGGGGACATGATAGAGGTATATAAAACTATGGGAGGCAAAGATAGGGTAGATAGCCAGAGTCTGTTTCCCATGGTTGGGGTGACTAAAACTAGAGGGCATAGATTTAAGGTGAGAGGGAGGAGGTTTAAAGGGGATCAAAGGGGTAAATCTTTCACACAAAGAATAGTGGGTATCTGGAATGAGGTGCCAGAGGTGGTGGTGGAGGCAGGAACAGTGGCAACATTTAAGAGGCATCTGGACAGGTACTTGAATGAGCAAGGCATAGAGGGATATGGAATTAATGCAGGCAGGTGGGATTAGTATATATAGGCATTATGGTCGGCATGGAAGCGGTGGGCCTCGGGTCTGTTTCTATGCTGTATGGCTCTATGTTCTCCTTGGAGCAAAGCAAATTGAGGGGAGATTTGATAGAGGTGTACAAGATTATGTCAGGCTTAGATAAGGTAGACAAGGAAAAACTGTTCCCATTGTTACGACCAGGTGAGAAAGGTGTCCAGAGGTCCCTCTCAGCCTTCACCTGGTCTTACCATAACAGGGTTTAATTTTAAACGCACCGTGTTTTTGGCTCCCTCTTGTTGAATCCTTGTTCACCGCTTTCCGATTATAAGACAAAGAAACCAGCACAAACATGTTTTCTTAGGTTTAAAGAAAAGAAGATTGAAATTTATTAAACATAAACTCTAATTTGGTCGACGCCTACAGATACACAACGCACCCACGCTAGCATGCATACACGATATACACATGCAAATACAGACAGAAAAGAGCAAAAGAAATGAAGTGGAAGAAATTTGAAGCAATATCTGAAGAGTTTTTGTTACTTTTCTTCAAGCTTACTGTCGAGTCCTTGATTGTAGGTAGATCTTGCTTTTCGTGGGGCCCAGTATTCTTAAATCTTGTTCGCTGTAGGAGACTTTTTTCTCTTCGGTTTCATGTGTCTTCAGTGGATTCAGAGGCTTGTGAGAGAGAGAGATGTGAGCAGACAGGAGAGATCTCAGTCCAGGAGCAAACAGTCTTTCTGAGTTCAAACTCTCTGTGGTCAGTTCAAAAGAAAACCCTGGAACAGCCAGTTAGTCATGTGACCAGCTGGTCTAACCAGTCCTGGCCCTTGTGGATTGTATCCTCCTTAGCAGGCTCTGGAATGCGTTCCTCACTTTTGATGTCTGTTAGTATGTAAATGTCTTTTTCCAGCCACAGTTGATCTGCTTAACAAGTCATTTCCTCGCTCCAACAACAGTTAAAAATCAATGTTCATGACAAAATTGAGGTGCCTCATTCTTGGCAGGTGGGGGCCTGCAGGACACCATTAACTGATGGTACAAGGACTAGGGAGGACAGGTTGAAGGTTTTGGGCATGAAGTGCGGGAGGAATGTGAGGAAAAACTTTTTTACACAGCAAGTGGTAATGACTTGGAACTTGCTGCCTACGAGGGTGGTGGAAGCAGAGAAGAGCAATGATTTCAAAAGAAAATTGGATGGCTACGAAGAAAATAAACTCACAGGGCTAACAGGATCAAGCAGGGGAGTGGGACTGACTGGATTGCTCCACGGAGTGCCAGCTTGAACTCGATGGGCCAAATGGCCTCCTTCTGTGCCGTATATGACTCTGACTCCTTTTTTAAGACATTCCTTAAAACCTACCTCTTTGACCAAGGCTTTGGCCATCTAACCTAATATTTCCTTATGTGCGTCAGTCTCATATTTTGTTTTATAATGCACCTTGGGGCATTTTATTACATTAAAGGCGCGATTATAAATACAAGCTGTTGTGTATGTTTCTTATTGCAGTATGTGTTAAGAGTATTCTACTTGAGCTTGGCACTGTTTATGCTGCAGCTATTGATTTAATTCTTCTTCTTTGGCCTCCTTGCCTCGAGAGACAATGGGTAAGTGCCTAGAGGTGGTCAGTGGTTTGTGGAGCAGCGCCTGGAATGGCTATAAAGGCCAATTCTAGAGTGACAGACATTTCCACAGGTGCTACAGATAAAATTGGTTGTCAGGGCTGTTACACAGTTGGCTCTCTTCTTGCACTTCTGTCTTTTTTCCTGCCAACTGCTAAGTCTCTTCGATTCGCCACTCTTTAGCCCCGCCTTTATGGCTATCCGCGAGCTCTGGCGATCACTGGCAACTGACTCCCACGACTTGTGGTCAATGTCACAGGACTTCATGTCGCGTTTGTAGACGCCTTTAAAGCGGAGACATGGACGGCCGGTGGGTCTGATACCAGTGACGAGCTCGCTGTACAATGCGTCCTTGCGGATCCTGCCATCTTCCATGCGGCTCACATGGCCAAGCCATCTCAAGCGCCGCTGGCTCAGTAGGGTGTATATGCTGGGGATGTTGGCCGCCTCGAGGACTTCTGCGTTGGACATACGGTTCTGCTGCCTGATGCCACGGATTGACTGGAGGCAGCGAAGATGGAATGAGTTGAGACGTCACTCCTGGCTGACATACGTTGTCCAGGCCTTGCTACCGTAGAGCAAGGTACTGAGGACACAGGCTTGAAACACTCGGACTTTTGTGCTCCGATTTTTGACTTATTTAAGCACTGAAGTTAACCAATAACCATTTCCTTTCAGCAGGATTTCATCATTAATACTGTAGAGTTTGGAATAAGGATTTAAGTTAGTTAGCAGGGCTTGAAATTCTTTTGTTATGAAAGGAATGCAGAAGTGCAAACAAGTCGGTAGTCCACATAAGAACAAGCTACCTAACCTGGGACTATGTTGGACATCATTTTCTAAAGTAGTCTATTTGGAGTATACTTAATAAATACTGCTCTGTGCTTAGTTGGCTGATTGCATCTAAGGCACTACTTTTAACCGTAGTATCTTTGCCTCAGGAGCTAGGGAAGAGAAAAATCTGCTCCTGCCCGCTATTCTAGTCATCCTTGCTGAATAATGCAAGTGTCACTGTTACAGATCGGCAGGATCAAGCTTTGGTCATGATGCCATCTACAATGGAATAGGCTACGATGTCCAGACCTGGACATGACCAATGTCCATTCAGATGAAGAACAGTGCAACTAAACTTCAACTCAAGTTGCAGTCTTCAAGAGTGGAAAAGAGAAAGGAGACACCTTTCTGTACACTGTAGAATAATGTTCCTTAACTAAAATGTGATGTGTTTTAATGGAAAAATACTGAAAATATACATCAAGGCACCAACTGAAAGGATGCAGCCATAATTTCAACGAGCATCCCTGTTCAGTAATGTTTAGCTGGTCGAGCTATTTAGTTTGAATAGAAAAGAGTAAGTATACAACTTAAATCAAAACAGAAAATGCTGTTAATTTGTTAGCATCTGAAAAGAGATTTCAAATGACAGCTGTAAAAACTCCTTTCTGAAATTCTTGTATTGCGAAAATAAATAAATGTAATGATACTAATCTTTCATTTTTGTGGTAATTTCAGATGTTGCCTTTATAATAATCATCAAGCTAAGGATTATATTGATTCATTTGTTACTCACTGTGTTCGGGTAAGTAAATTATCTCATTTGGTGCAGGGTATTTTAAATTCTCCAAATATTTGGGCAGCAGTTTTGTTATATTTAAAAAAGACAATTTCTCAGTTCATATTTTTCATAATATTCAATAATCTTTTGTTCGCGTGTTGTAGCTATTCCTTTACCCCCTCCGCCACTTATCCATTCTCTCCTGAAAGATGATTCCTTGGATGCTGCAGGCCTTTGGTGTCTCACCTTTATGTATTCTTTGTGTATGAACCTAGAGTGTGAATATCCATGAGCCATTTGACTGTGTGTGGGAGTGGGTGTGTTTATTGAAAGTACAGGGAGAAGAAGCGGGGGAATCACAGTTGAGTCCAATTCTGTTATATGGTCAGTTTCACCTTTCGACTGGACACATTGAGACTTGGCTGCGATTATTGGCACAAACCAGGCATCAAAGCTGTGATCTTCCCTGGTCTGTGTGCTCAGTGCTAAACTGTACAGTTCATTTACCTATTGAACTCTCCCATTATTCCCTTGGAAACACAGTATTTTTTTTTTAATGTATTGATTTTCAAAATAGGGTCTGCAGATACTCTCCAGTGAGTCCACAAAGTAAGCACAGTCATTAGAAGCACATTCGCAAGCATGTGGATCCGGCCATTATTACAGTGACTGTCCATCATTTTCACAAATGCCTCCTCACTTGCAGCCGTCACCACGCCCGTACGGAAATATTCCAAATGTTTGCGAACTAATGACTGAATTATCCACATTCAATCGCCACATATATCCCATCAATGAACCAGTCTGAGGAATACTAACTGTTCATGTGAACAGTTTGAACACAGTCCCACCCCCTTTACTGTGTGCATGAAGGGCAGTGAAGGAAATTAAACAAAAATATTTGACTACAGCAGCTGATAGGAAAGTATCTGCTTCATTATAGAGCATCTAAACTTTAGCAGGCTAGTGTCTTTGGACTAGTCTGGAGTTATACTGCATGCTGAGAGTTTAAATTGATGTCTTGAATCTAGGTACTTTACTGTAAAATAAAGCCAGCTGCTGCCAGTCATCTGTAAAGGAGGCCATTGGCCAGGACTTCACAGTACTTGGTAGCTTCATGAGTTATAAGTGTGAGTAAATTACTTTAAAATTGAAATGTATTTGAAACAAGTTCATACTGCTATTGCAAGTACTTTAGCTGAAGTTATGAGAAGTGCTGAGTCCAGTTGCAAAAAACAAATGAAGATCAGAAAGTATGAGGAGAGTTGTATAGAATTTGGATTTATGAAGCTCCGTGAGGAACAGTTGCAATGTGCTGCGTGTTTACAAATTTCATCCAACAAAGCAATGAAACCTGCAGAACTACAGAACACTGCTAGGCATTCAGAATATAAAGGTAAATCAAAAGACTTTATTTTTTTTATTTTATTTAGAGATACAGCACTGAAACAGGCCCTTCGGCCCACCAAGTCTGTGCCGACCATCAACCACCCATTTATACTAATCCTACACTAATCCCATATTCCTACCACATCCCCACCTTCCCTATATCCCCCTACCACCTACCTATACTAGGGGCAATTTATAGTGTCCAATTTACCTATCAACCTGCAAGCCTTTGGTTGTGGGAGGAAACCGGAGCACCCAGCGAAAACCCACGTGGTTCACAGGGAGAACTTGCAAACTCCACACAGGCAGTACCCAGAATTGGAGTACTGGGTCCAATTCTTTTGGAGCTGTGAGGCTGCGGTGCTAACCACTGCGCCGCCACTTCTTTGAACAAAGAAAGGAACAATACAGTTGTCAGAAAACTCAAATAAATATAGGATTGGTTCCAGAAAAGGCCCTGGAAGTATCCTCCTCAACCGCGTTTTGAATTGCTAAAAGCAAGAAAGCTCGTACAGTTGGAGAAGAGCTGATTCTTCCAGCTGCTTTAGAAATGTTCAAAGTGATGGCGAGTGAAGATGCAGCACAAAATGACACAGTTAGTAGAAGAGTCAAGGAATCTTCAAAAGATGTGAAATGTCAATTGACAGGCTTTGTCAATATGAGCTGTTTGCAATTTAGCTTGATGAGACAACTGACGTTGGTAGTTGCAGAACAACTATTAGCTTACATTCACTATGTTAGGCTGGGAAAAATTTTAGATGTTTTTTTTGTCAGGTATTATCAGTATGAGCAACGGGTAAGGAACTATTCAAGTTACTGGATAATTTAATAGAATCAGAATTGCTTAAGAGCAAGAACGGTGTGCTGTTTGCTCAGGTGGTGCAGCCGCTATGCCGGGCAATAGGAATGGTGTTGCAAGACTAAGAGCCATAAACCCAGTGGTAATCGTGACACATTGTACGTTCATTGCCAAGTCCTTGCTTCAAAAGATTGGAACCAGAATTACATGATATGTTAAATGCAGCTGGGAATTTTGTGAAGTCCAGATCTGTGAATTCACATTTCTTTGCAAGGCTGTGTTCAGAAATGGGTGCAGGACATGAAAAATTATTGTCTCACACTTAAGTATGTTGGCTTTCTCTTGGCAGTGTAAGTGAGATTTCTCTTTATCGAGTCTTTCTCACTTTTAACTCGTGTCTCGACAAGACTGTGACCAATATGATAAAAGGATACTTGGTGTAACTCAGGAAAACTTTATTAAGAAATAACAAGTTATACGTAACAAAATTCAGGTAATGACTTTACAGCTCTCTCGGTTGCGCTTTCCAATTGAGTTTTGGTCACAGATGGCGTGAAGACTTTTGCATTTCTTTTGTCCTCTCTTCCCCATGTGCTAGAGTTGGTAGCTTTACACATGCTAGAGTTATTCTTTGGAATCTGTGCAAAGAAGCATTCTGGACCCTGGCTTTTAACCCTTTTTGATCATCAGGCTACCTTGTGCTTGGCCTGATGGTGGTTCAGACCCTGTGATGTCAGTTGCTAGCCTATTCTAATTAGGACTTAAGTGATAGGATACCTGCCAATAATTATGAATAAAAGAGCTCTATTCAGTTATCATCTCCTTATGCTGCCAAAATGGAATTGATTCTTTATTAGCTTTAAGCTGTTGAATGTTATTAGTCCACAATGCCTTTTTGCTGACATTTGTATTGCAGTGAGTTAAGAAAATGATTCCTTCAACATTTTTAAACATTTTCATTATTAAAGCTATACAATTAAGACATACACTATGTAATTACTATCAAACTCATATAACTTGATCAAGACTGTAGAATTAATTGTGACTGATCACTTTTAATATGGTAGTGTGAAATACAAAATATCCTTTAACTAATGTGTTAGTATCAGATTAGAGAATAAAATAAAGCTAATAACCATCACAAAACTATCTACAGCAGCCTTGGAAGAAGTTTTGAGCCTCGTAAAGAGCTGCTGGGTTTTCTTTCTAAGCACAATCCTGTTTGGCTGAAAACTTCTCTGACCAATTATGGATAACTAAACTTGCAAACCTTGCTGATATTTTTAACCTGTTAAATGTGCTGAATCTATCAATAAAGGGGGCAATATAACCATATTAAAGTGAGTGATAAGAATGCAACATTTAGGAAGAAAATTGAGATTTGGAAAACAAGGGTGAGCAAAGGGGTTTCCAGTATGTTCCAGGAACTGACTGAGTTTCTGGATGTAAGCAACATTGGCAGCATGCGTCACTCCTTATTTTGAAAATGCAAACACAGGTAAGTACAATTGGCTTCGGAATCCATGTTCAACATTTGCTACATATTCTTGTTGCTAAACTGGAAAAACAGAAGAAAAACTGGCAGAACTGTTCACTGAGATTTAAGTTTCAGGGACAAACACATTCCCAGTTTTGGCCATCTGTTGCTGCGGAGTACCCAGAATTGATAAAAGAAGCAATGAAAGTGTTGTTACTTTTCCCAACAACATACATTTTTTCTGCTGTTGCAACAATGAAGACAAAGTGCAGGCCCATCTGGAAAAGGAGAATGATTTGTGAGTGGCATTGTCAAACATCACACCAAGGTTAGAAAGCCTCTGCAGTAAGAAGCAGACACACTCGTCTCGCTGATATTTGTACGTAAATAGGTGTTTTCGTAAAAGAATTATTAAAGCACTCTTTACAGGCAGCACTGTCCTATTATGGGTTTTATATAGTATAATTTAAGGGGTCTGTGATTACTAATCTATTTGAAAAGGGGTCCTTGCACCAAAAAAGTTTGAGAACCACCGATTTAGTGAAATAGCGTTGTGACAGATGTCCAGTACAGGAAGCAAGATTCCAATTTTTTATTTAATTTGTTCATGGGATGCGGGCATCACTGGCTATGCCAGCATTTCATGTCCATCCCTAATTACCCTTGAAAAGGTGGTGGTGAGCTGCCTTCTTGAACCCCTGCAATCCTTGAGGTGTAGGTTCACCCACAATGCTGTTAGGAAGGGTGTGCCAGGACTTTGACCCAGCGACAGTGAAGGAACAGAGATATAGTTCCAACTCAAGATGGTATGTGGCTTGGAGGGGAGCTTGCAGGTGATGGTGTTCCCATGCGTCTGTTACCCTTGTCCTTCTAGATGGTAGAGTCCACGGGGTTTGGAATGTTCTGTCAAAGGAGCCTTGGTGAGTTGCTGCAATGCTCTTGTAGATGGTGTACATGGCTGCCACTATGTCAGTGGTGAGGAGAGTGAATGTTGAAGGCGGTGGATGGGGTGCCAATCAAGCGGGCTGCTTTGACATGGATGGTGTCGAGCTTCTTGAGTGTTGTTGGAGCTGCACCCATCCAGGCAACTGGAGAGTATTCCATCACAGTCCTGATTTATGCCTTGTAGATGGTGGACAGGCACTGGGGAGACAGGAGGTGGGTTACGCGCTGCAGAATTCCCAGCCTTTGACCCTCTTGTAGTCATAGTATTTATGTGGCTGGTCCAGTTCAGTTTTCTGGTCAATGGTAACCCCCATTCTGTAGAATTCTATGGAAATTTTAAGTGATTGTTAACAAAAACATTGTTTCAGTTGTTAATAAAAATTGACATCTCCATTTTCAATACTGCTATGAACAGACTATATAATGTTTTGTTGCTGTGCTTCTAGATAATGAAGGCTCTGAATTTTGACATTCAATAGGTGAAATAGTATTGACTGCCATCCCATAAACATTTTATAAAGCAGATTTTTCTTTGAAAGAGTTTTTTTAATAAACCTCAGCTTTTACTATTTAGATATTTGTAAGATGTTTTTCTTATAGTTAGCTTTTGAATAAAAAATTGGACATTAGGTATGACGTTCAATTTTAAATCTGATGGCAGGTTGTATTGTCTCCTCAGCACAATGCATGACAGCCATCAAATTTTGGTCCATGCTTATGATTCTCAGCACAACAAATTTTTATACTTTTCGACAGCAAAGAGTCGAAAAAGCTGAGAGTTAGGGGTCAGCATGGACTGATGTCATGCACTTGTGTTAGACCAATAGATTATTAGAGGTCTCAGTACATATGTCCTTTCTATCTCTTAGATGAACAGTGGAGAGAAGTTTGTGGCAGGAGGAGGAGAGAGAAATTTAATTAAAAAATTGAAAGAGTAAAATCTATCCAAAAGAATTATAATTTACTTCCTTTGGTATAAAATGTTAACTTGATGAGAAAACCTTATTGTCATTTATATGTATGTCAGTTGTTCAGGATCCAGCAGTAAAGGATGTTACTCAAAATGTGATAGAGAATTGTGGTGCAAGGTTTGAAACATTTAAACTCTGAGCCGTTAATTTACTGCTGGTTTATTTCTTCCAGCCATTTTGCAGTTTGATCCAGATTCATGGACACAACAGAGCTCGCCAGAGAGATAAATTAGGCCACATTCTGGAGGAATTTTCCACTCTACAGGACGAGGTATTTTGCATGAAATACGAAATTAAAAGAGGATAGAACTTGTACTTCTATGGCATCTATCACGATCTCAGGACATCCCAAGCACTTCACAGCCAATGAAGTTATTTTTGAAGTGTAATGTTGTAATGTAGGGAAGCATGGCAACCAATATCCGCACAGCAAGGTCCCACAAACAGCAATGAGATAAATGACGCCGATAATCTGTTTTGTTGGCGTTGATTGTGCAGTAAATATGTGTTGGGACACCAGGAGAACTTCCTTGCTCATCTCCAAAATAGTGGCAAGGGTACTCATAACTCCACCTGAAAGTGACAGATGGAACTTTGGTTCAACATCTTATCCGAAAGTGCAGGGCTGGGCATAGGACAAATGCCCTCGCAGTCAGCTGTAGTTAGTAACAGGATGGTACTTCATCCATCTGATCAATGGACTTCTTTTCTGTCTTAATTATATGTTATTTACATTCATCAATCTACCAATGAATGAGGCTTCCACTAGCTTATCTAAATTGTTTTTTTTTAAATGAACATAAACACTCCTCCAAGGAACAATGCTGATTAAATACACTATTATTAATGATTTAATGAAGATCATGTTCAAACTATTTCAGTCTACACTACACACTGTTCATTTACCCCCATACTGCCGGGGCAGGATCACTCACTCACCATTCACCCCCATACTGCCGGGGCAGGATCACTCACACACCATTCACTCCCATACTGCCAGGGCAGGATCACTCACTCACCATTCACCCCCATACTGCCGGGGCAGGATCACTCACTCACCATTCACTCCCACACTGCCAGGGCAGGATCACTCACTCACCATTCACTCCCATACTGCCGGGGCAGGATCACTCACTCACCATTCACTCCCACACTGCCAGGGCAGGATCACTCACTCACCATTCACTCCCATACTGCCGGGGCAGGATCACTCACTCACCATTCACCCCCATACTGCCAGGGCAGGATCACTCACTCACCATTCACCCCCACACTGCCAGGGCAGGATCACTCACTCACCATTCACCCCCACACTGCCGGGGCAGGATCACTCACTCACCATTCACCCCCATACTGCCGGGGCAGGATCACTCACTCACCATTCACCCCCATACTGCCGGGGCAGGATCACTCACTCACCATTCACTCCCATACTGCCGGGGCAGGATCACTCACTCACCATTCACCCCCATACTGCCGGGGCAGGATCACTCACACACCATTCACCCCCATACTGCCGGGGCAGGATCACTCACTCACCATTCACTCCCATACTGCCGGGGCAGGATCACTCACTCACCATTCACCCCCATACTGCCGGGGCAGGATCACTCACTCACCATTCATTCCCATACTGCCGGGGCAGGATCACTCACTCACCATTCACTCCCATACTGCCGGGGCAGGATCACTCACTCACCATTCACCCCCATACTGCCAGGGCAGGATCACTCACTCACCATTCACCCCCATACTGCCAGAGCAGGATCACTCACTCACCATTCACCCCCATACTGCCGGGGCAGGATCAATCACACACCATTCACTCCCATACTGCCAGGGCAGGATCACTCACTCACCATTCACCCCCATACTGCTGGGGCAGGATCACTCACTCACCATTCACCCCCATACTGCCAGAGCAGGATCAATCACACACCATTCACCCCCATACTGCCAGGGCAGGATCACTCACTCACCATTCACTCCCATACTGCCAGGGCAGGGTCACTCACTCACCGTTCACACTGACTCGTCAGCAGGGTTACTCGCGTGGAGGTCACACTCATAAGGCTGGATTCTGTAGAGCCCTCGATGTCGGGATCCTAGGCAGTGGGTGGGGGGGGGGGGGCGCATGAAGATTGCCCAGATGAGGGAGGCCACGGACCTCAACGCCGGCAGGGCCCAGCCCGATATTGCCAGCATCAGCAATGCTTCGTGGCAACCCACCTGCCACTCAGCAACGGTACTGCAACAAATAAATTACAACACCTGAAATGATAACTTTCTTGTCACTTCCTGATCTCCCGCCACGATCCTCACTCTGGCAGCCACCACTGCCACACCTTCGGATCCCTGTCAGGGGAAACGAGGCGCAACACTGTTGGGGAGAAGGGAGGATGTAAGTTTATCAGTGCGAGGTATGGGGGGACGGGGTCAAATTAGCATCATGGGTGTAGGGGATGATGGGAAGGGTTGTAGTGTGGGGGGGAAGGTCAAATGGTAAAGTTAAGTGTTTTGGAGGGGAAGGGCAAATAATTAATTAAATTGTTATTGGAGGTGGGAGAGGGGCAAAAGAGATGTATTTTTTTTAATTTCATCTATCTTTAAATATTTAAATTTGCTGGTAGGGCTAATAGCCCTTTAAAAATGCCGTCAGCACCTGTGAATAGCTGACGTCATTGCCGTGGACGGACAGGCCACCCCCTCCACGTGATCGGGTGGGTGGGGAGACCCACCCTGTCTATTTAAATGAGCCGCAGTGCTTGGAATCGCGGTGGCTCTTTGGTGTGCAGCCCGCCCCGATTTCGGCAGTGGTCTTATAGAATGCAGACCATAATGTCAGAGCAGGGTTCTCACAAACTGTATTCCAACAGTGCCAGAGCAGGTTCACTCACTCTCAGAAATGAAAGATTTTTTTTTTTAAAGCCACATTTTTCTTTATTTTAAAGCTCGTTTTAAACATTTGATCATTCTGTGTAATAAGACCTAATCAAAACTTAAAAGTAATTTTACTTTTTAATTGATCAGATAGTAATTTTTAATAAATCTTGAATTATTTTGTACTGTGTTCCTTGAAATACAAATCTTGAGAAAATAGACAGTCGAGACTGAAAGGTAAATTCAGTGATCCTGCAAACCCATCAGGAAGTTGCACTTGAAAGGAGTACAGGGCAGGGAGTTGGCACTGCAGTGGTATACTGCTCCCTGCTGGAATTATAATTACTGAATTTTACCCTTAAGCAACTAATATAGTTACATTGCATGACTGTGATCATACTTTTTTGTCTTTGTATGAATTAATCTTGTATGTTAATTTATTTAAATTCTTGTGTTGGGAGATGGGGGAGGAGAGAAAGACATAAAACAGCACATACTGGAGATGGTAACCCTCAACAGCTGAGATCCAAAGTACAAATATATTGGTGCATAGTAAGTTGATGAAAAACAGATAATTCAAACAGAAAATGTTGATGAACAACATTCAGTAATGTAATTATTTTTTATGAGGTTATAAAATAAATTTGACTTCAAGTGCCATGTTACAAGTTCACTATTGTTGGGATCTCCAGAGCAACCTTCATGGAGGATTTGAGCACATTTTGAAGTCAGGTCAGCGATCTAATGATATCAGATTTCAGAATCAGGGTCTTCAAAATCAGGGGCAAGAAAAGCCTTTTTCAAACAAAATTTTTTTTTTCTGGCCTCAAATACACTGTAGGAGCAAAGAGGATGGAAGGACAGAAAACAGCGAGTTATCATAAATATTTGCTTTTCAGACTGCAGGATTGTAGACAATGGTGTTCCCCAAGGGTCAGGGCTAGGACCACTGTTTTTTTGCTATATGTAAATGACTTGGACCTTGGAATAAAGAGTAGAATCTCAAAATTTGCTGACAACACCAAACTTGGAGCTGTGGCAAACAGGATGAGATGAACCGCCTGCAAAAGAACATAGATAAGCTAGCAGAATGGGCAGAGAGGTAGCAAATGGAATTTAATACTGACAAGTGTGAGGTGATGCATTTTGCCAGAAGGAATAGAGAGAGGCAATATATACTTAATAGTGCAGTTCTGAAGAGTTAATTGGCCTCTTCAGGGCCTTGATTGGCCTGAGGCGGGCGGGTCATTTTATGCCGCCGCTGCCCTGCGTAAAGTGGAGGCGGGAGCGGGTCATGAAGGGCCCCACGAGTGACCCGCTCCATTTTACGCTCTTCCCCTGCCCCCCCCAACCACCATCCCGCTCTTTGGGGGGCGTAAAAGTCCAGCGTAAAAGACTCTTAAGAGAGTAGAATTCGAGGTAACTGGAAGATTTGAAATTTTTCAACAATAGAGAAATAATTGGATGAATAGAAAAGGATACATATTTAGGAAGAAAGGAAAGAGGAGCAGGAGTAGGCCACTCGGCCCCTTGAGCCTGCTCCGCCATTCAACTAGATCATGGTTGATCTTCTATCTCAACGCCATTTTCCCATGCTATCCCCATATACGTACATAAAAGTTAGGAGCAGGAGTAGGCCACTCAGCCCTTGAGCCTGCTCTGCCATTCAATAAGATAATGGCTGATCTGATTGTAACCTCGATTCCATATTCCTGCCTACCCCCAATAACCTTTTACCCCCTTGCTTATCAAGAATCTATCTACCTCTGCCTTAAAAATATTTAAAGACTCTGCTTCCACTGCCTTTTGAGGAAGAGAGTTCCAAAGACTCACGACCCTCATATCTGTCTTAAATGGGCAACCCCTTATTACTCTTCTCAACAACAGCAGATACAAGCCTAGCCTGTCCAACCTTTCCTCACAATACAACCCGCCCATTCCAGGTATTAGTCTAGTAAACTTCTGAACTGCTTCCAAAGCATTTACGTCCTTCCTTAAATAAGGAGACCAATACTGTACACAATACTCCAGATGTGGTCCCACCAAAGCCCTGCATAACTGAAGCATAACCTCCCTACTTTTGTATTCAATTCCCTCACAATAAAGGATAACATTCTAATAGCTTTCCTAATTACTTGCTGAATCTGCATACTAACCTTTTGCGATTCATGCACTAGGACACCCAGATCCGTTTACATCTCAGAGCTCTGCAATCTCCCACCATTTAGATAATATGCTTCTTTTTTATTCTTCCTGCCAAAATGGACAATTTCACATTTTCCCACATTATACTCCATTTGGCAGATCTTTGCCTACTCACTTAACCTATCTATATCCCTTTGTAGCCTCCTTATGTCCTCTTCACAACTTACTTTCCTACCTATATCTTTGTGTCATCAGCAAATTTAGCAACTATACCTTTGGTCCCTTCATCAAAGTCATTTATATAAATTGTAAAAAGTTGAGGCCCCAGCACTGATCCCTGTGGCACACCACTTGTTACATCTTGCCAACCAGAAAATGGCCCATTTATGCCTACTCTCTATTTTTTATTAGCTAGCCAATCTTCTATCCATGCCAATAAGTTACCCCCTACACTGTGAGCTTTTATTTTCCACAATAACCTTTGATGTAGCACTTTTTCAAATGCCTTCTGCAATTTAAGAACAATACATCCACCAGTTCCCCATTATCCATAGCACGTTACTTCTTCAAAGAACTCCAATAAATTGGTTAAACATGATTTCCCTTTCACAAAACCCTGTTGACTCTGCCTGTTTACCTTGAATTTTTCTAATTTTGCCCTGCTATAATGTCTTTAATAATAGCTTCTAACATTTTCCCTAAGACAGATGTTAAGTTAACTGCTTTCTGTCTCCCCTTTTAGAATGAAGGAGTTACATTGGCTATTATCCAAGCTAATGAAACCTTTCCTGAATCTAGGGAATTTTGGAAAATTAAAACCAACACATCAACTATCTCACGAACCACTTTTAGAACCCTAGGATCCTTTACTTCTGTACTCAAATCCTCTTGCAATTGTTATGAAATTGCTTCCATTTTAAAAAATTTTTTTGGAGGATTCATATTTTGGAATTATGGACATTGGTTTGTTTGGGAAAACTGAAAAGACTCCATGGATGTTATTTTACATGAGTGACTGAGACGTCTTGTATGAAAACAACCTTTACTGGAAGTCACATGCCTTAAGCTCAATAAACAGCAGAAACCTTGGTGACTTGGGAAGATGTTGGCATCCACAGTGGCGCAGTGGTTAGCGCTGCAGCCTCACAGCTGCAGGGACCCGGGTTCGATTCTGGGTACTGCCTGTGTGGAGTTTGCAAGTTCTCCCTGTGTCTGCGTGGGTTTTCTCCGGGTGCTCCGGTTTCCTCCCACAAGCCAAAGACTTGCAGGTTGGTAGGTAAATTGGCCATTATAAATTGTCACTAGTATAGGTAGGTGGTAGGGAAATATAGGGACAGGTGGGGATGTTTGGTAGGAATATGGGATTAGTGTAGGATTAGTATAAATGGGTGGTTGATGGTCGGCACAGACTCGGTGGGCCGAAGGGCCTGTTTCAGTGCTGTATCTCTAATCTAATCTAATCTAATCTAACACTTCCCAATTTCTCACCATTTAAGAAATATTCTGCATTTGCTTTTCCTACCAAAGTGGATAACTTCACATTTTTCCACATTATATTCCACCTGCCATGTTCTTACCTGCTCACTTAGCCTGTCTAAATCCCCTTGAAGCAAAGAACAAAGAGAACAAAGAAAATTACAGCACAGGAACAGGCCCTTCGGCCCTCCAAGCCTACGCCGATCCAAATCCTCAATCTAAACCTGTCGCCTATTTTCTAAGGTTCTGTATCTATTTACTTCCTGCCCATTCATGTATCTGTCTAGATACATCTTAAAAGACGCTATCGTGCCCGCGTCTACCACCTCCACTGGCAATGCGTTCCATGCACCCACCACCCTCTGCGTAAAGAACTTTCCACGCATATCCCCCCTAAACTTTTCCCCTTTCACTTTGAACTCGTGTCCCCTTGTAATTGAATCCCCCACTCTGGGAAAAAGCTTCTTGCTATCCACCCTGTCTATACCTCTCATGATTTTGTACACCTCAATCAGGTCCCCCCTCAACCTCCGTCTTTCCAATGAAAATAATCCTAATCTACTCAACCTCTCTTCATAGCTAGCGCCCTCCATACCAGGCAACATCCTGGTGAACCTCCTCTGCACCCTCTCCAAAGCATCCACATCCTTTTGGTAATGTGGCGAACAGAACTGCACGCAGTATTCCAAATGTGGCCGAACCAAAGTCCTATACAACTGTAACATGACCTGCCAACTCTTGTACTCAATACCCCGTCCGATGAAGGAAAGCATGCCGTATGCCTTCTTGACCACTCTATTGACCTGCGTTGCCACCTTCAGGGAACAATGGACCTGAACACCCAAATCTCTCTGTACATCAATTTTCCCCAGGACTTTTCCATTTACTGTATAGTTCACTCTTGAATTGGATCTTCCAAAATGCATCACCTCGCATTTGCCCTGATTGAACTCCATCTGCCATTTCTCTGCCCAACTCTCCAATCTATTTATATTCTGCTGTATTCTCTGACAGTCCCCTTCACTATCTGCTACTCCACCAATCTTAGTGTCATCTGCAAACTTGCTAATCAGACCACCTATACTTTCCTCCAAATCATTTATGTATATCACAAACAACAGTGGTCCCAGCACGGATCCCTGTGGAACACCACTGGTCACACGTCTCCATTTTGAGAAACTCCCTTCCATTGCTACTCTCTGTCTCCTGTTGCCCAGCCAGTTCTTTATCCATCTAGCTAGTACACCTTGGACCCCATGCGCTTTCACTTTCTCCATCAGCCTACCATGGGGAACCTTATCAAACGCCTTACTGAAGTTCATGTATATGACATCTACAGCCCTTCCCTCATCAATCAACTTTGTCACTTCCTCAAAGAATTCTATTAAGTTGGTAAGACATGACCTTCCCTGCACAAAACCATGTTGCCTATCACTGATAAGCCCATTTTCTTCCAGATGGGAATAGATCCTATCCCTCAGTATCTTCTCCAGCAGCTTCCCTACCACTGACGTCAGGCTCACCGGTCTATAGTTACCTGGATTTTCCCTGCTACCCTTCTTAAGCAAGGGGACAACATTAGCAATTCTCCAGTCCTCCGGGACCTCACCCATGTTTAAGGATGTTGCAAAGATATCTGTTAAGGCCCCAACTATTTCCTCTCTCGCTTCCCACAGTAACCTGGGATAGATCCCATCCGGACCTGGGGACTTGTCCACCTTAATGCCTTTTAGAATACCCAACACTTCCTCCCTCCTTATGCCGACTTGACCTAGAGTAATCAAACATCTGTCCCGAACCACAACATCCGTCATGTCCCTCTCCTCGGTGAATACCGATGCAAAGTACTCGTTGAGAATCTCACCCATTTTCTCTGACTCCACGCATAACTTTCCTCCTTTGTCCTTGAGTGGGCCAATCCTTTCTCTAGTTACCCTCTTGCTCCTTATATATGAATAAAAGGCTTTGGGATTTTCCTTAACCCTGTTTGCTAAAGATATTTCATGACCCCTTTTAGCCCTCTTAATTCCTCGTTTCAGATTGCGCCTACAATCCCGATATTCTTTCAAAGCTTCGTCTTTCTTCAGCCGCCTAGACCTTATGTGTGCTTCCTTTTTCCTCTTAGCTAGTCTCACAATTTCACCTGTCATCCATGGTTCCCTAATCTTGCCATTTCTACCCCTCATTTTCACAGGAACATGTCTCTCCTGCACGCTAATCAACCTCTCTTTAAAAGCCTCCCACATATCAAAAATGGATTTACCTTCAAACAGCTGCTCCCAATCTACAGTCCCCAGCTCCTGCCGAATTTTGGTATAGTTGGCCTTCCCCCAATTTAGCACTCTTCCTTTAGGACCACTCTCGTCTTTGTCCATGAGTATTCTAAAACTTACGGAATTGTGATCACTATTCCCAAAGTCATCCCCTACTGAAACGTCAACCACCTGGCCCGGCTCATTTCCCAATGCCAGGTCCTGTATGGCCCCTTCCCGAGTTGGACTATTTACATACTGCTCTAGAAAACCCTCCTGGATGCTCCTTACAAATTCTGCTCCATCTAGACCTCTAACATTAAGTGAATCCCAGTCAATGTTGGGAAAATTAAAATCTCCTATCACCACCACCCTGTTGCTCCTACAGCTTTCCATAATCTGTTTACATATTTGTACCTCTATCTCACGCTCGCTGTTGGGAGGCCTGTAGTACAGCCCCAACATTGTTACTGCACCCTTCCTATTTCTGAGTTCTGCCCATATTGCCTCACAGCTCGAGTCCTCCATAGTGCCTTCCTTCAGCACAGCTGTGATATCCTCTTTGACCAGTAATGCAACTCCTCCACCCCTTTTACCTCCCTCTCTATCCCGCCTGAAGCATCGGTATCATGGGATATTTAGTTGCCAATCATGCCCTTCCCTTAACCAAGTCTCAGTAATAGCAATAACATCATACTCCCAGGTACTAATCCAAGCCCTAAGTTCATCTGCCTTACCTACTACACTTCTTGCATTAAAACAAATACACCTCAGACCACCAGTCCCTTTGCTTTCATCATCTGCTCCCTGCCTACTCTTTCCCTTAGTCACGCTGACTTCATTATCTAGTTCCTTACAGGCTTTAGTTACTACATCCTTACTCTCCACTGACCTCATTTGGTTCCCATCCCCCTGCCACAAGCCTTTGCATCCTCGTCATAACTCATTCCCACCTCGTCAAAGAATAAAAAGAATGCAAGATCAAAACAATAAGTGACACACGATTTTATGTTTATATAAAATTGTATTTGTACTTATTTTGGGTGTAGTCTTTAGATGGCACCATCAACCAAACAGGCTATGATATTCTTCTTAATGCTTTGATTATGATAACAATTTTCTCACACAGGAACACTGAGAATGTAGAAAGCTGAGAGGAAAAGGCATGAGCCATAGAGAGGGCAAAAACCTTTTAATAGAACAGTAACTTTTTTTTGAAATAACTAAAGACTAGATTCTAAAACTAAGCTTTAATGATTACCCTTTTTTTGTGAGTCAACTAATGGATTTGAATTGTCTCAAACTATAATGTGAATATATTTCAAACACTAGTGTATGTGAGGGAAAACAATTCAGCATGAGATGAATTGCAATATGACTTATTATGAACTCCTGCTTGCAGGCTGAGAAGGTGGATGCAGCACTCCATAGCATGTTATTGAAACAGGAACCACAGAGGCAGCATCTAGCATGCTTGGGCACTTGGATCCTCTACCATAACCTTCGGATCATGATCCAATACTTGTTGAGTGGCTTTGAATTGGAACTCTACAGCATGCATGAGTACTACTATGTCTACTGGTATGAAAACTTATCTGCGATGGAAGTGTTCAAATTATACTGCTTTGTGTATTTATTTTTGGAAACTACATAATCTGAGCTTTAGATAGAAAGTTGCTCAAAACTACAATTTAAATGTTGAACAGCTATATGTTTGTCATCTGTTCAGTTATGAACAGTCTAGAGTACTACAAATTTTGATATGCCGTATTAAAAGAACGGTGTAAATTTTGCTCCATTAGTCTTACAACTGGATGTTGCAATTATTTTTCTTTAAAGTAAATTCATTTATATTTTAACAGAATTGTATTGCAATCTCTGAACTATATGATTCTGAAACAATTTCCGCACATGACCATTGAGAAGTTAGAAAATGGAGTGGAAGGGGAAAGAGATAGAATCGTAGAATATTTACAGCATAGAAGGAGGCCATTCAGCCCATTGTGTTCATGCCAACTCTCTGCAAGAGCAGCTCAGCTAGTCCCGTAGTCCTGCATATTTTCTCTTCAGATAATTATCCAATTCTTTTTTGAAAGCCACAGTTGTATCTGCCATTACCACAGTCTCAGGCAGTGCATTCCAGATCCTAAAAAAAAACCTTTCCTCATGTCGCCATTTGTTCTTTTTTATCAGTGTCCTCTGGTTCTCGACCCTTCTGACAATGGGAACAGTTTCTCCCTATCTACACTCTCCAGACCCTTCATGATTTTGAACACCTCCATCAAATCTCCTCCCAACCTCTCTAAGGAGAACATCCCCAGCTTCTCCAATCTGTCCATGTAACTGAAGTCCCTCATCCCCAGAACCATTCTTGTAAATCTTTTTTGCACCCTCTCTAATGCCTTCACATCCTTCCTAAAGTGTGGTGCCCAGAATTGAACACCATACTCCAGTTGAGGCCGAACCGGTGTTTTTTTCAAGGTTCACCATAACCGCCTTTCTTTTGTACTCTATGCCTCTGTATACCTTATTAACCACTTTCTCAACCTGCCCTGCTACCTTCAACAATTTGTGTACATAGTCCCTCTGCTCCTGCATCCCCTTTAGAACTGTATGCTGTGTTTTATATTGCCTCTCCTTGGTCCTCCCACCAAAATGTATTATTTCACACTTCCATTAAATTCCATCTGCCACGTGTCCACCCTATCTACCAGCCTGCCTATGTCCTCTTAAAGTCTATCACAATCCTCCTCACAGTTTGCAATACTTCCAAGTTTTGTGTTATCTGAAAATTTTGAAATTGTGCTGTGCATACCCAAGTCTAGGTCATTAATATAGATCAAGAAAAGCAGGGGTCTTAACACCGACCCCTGGGGAACTCCACTACATACCTTCCTCCAGTCCAAAAAACAACCATTCACCACTACTCTCTCTTTCCTGTTACTCAGCCAACTTCATATCCATGCTGCCACTGTCTCTTTTATTCCATGGGCTTCAATTTTGCTGGCAACCCTGTTATATGGCACTGTATCAAACGCCTTTTGGAAGTCCATGTACACCACATCAAACGCATTACCCTCAGCAACCCGCTCTGTCAGCTCATCAAAAAACTCAGTCAAGTTAGTTAAACATGATTTGCTCTTAATAAATCCGTGCTGGCTTTCCTTTCTTAATCTACAATTGTCCAAGTGGCTGTTACTTTTGTCCCAGATTATCGTTTCTAAAAGCTTTCCCACCACTTGTGTTAAACTGACTGGTCTGCTGTAGTTGCTCAGCTTATCCTTAAACTCTTTTTTGAACAAGGGTTTAATATTTGCAATTCTCCAGTCTTCTGGCACCACCTCTGTATCTAAGGAGGACTGGAAGATTATGGCCAGTACCTCTGCAGTTTCCATCCTTACTTCCCTCGGTATCCTCGAGTGCATCTCATCCGGTCCTGGTGACCTATCAACTTGAAGTACAGCCAACCTTCCTGATACCTTCTCTTGATCAATTTTCATCCCATCCAGTGTCTCAACTATCTCTTTCACTATGTCTTTGGCAGCATCCTGTTCTTTGGTAAAGGCAGATGCAAAGTACTCATATAGTACCTCAGTCATGCCCTCGCCTCAATGCATAAATCCCCTTTTTGTCCCTAATCAGCCCCACTCCTTTTTACCACCCTTTTACTACTTATATACCTGTGGAACATTTTTGGATTCCTGTTTATGTTGGCTGCCAGTCATTTCTCATACTCTCTCTTTGCTTCTTTTGTTTCTTGTTTCACTTCTAAACTTTGGATATTCATTCTGGTTTTCACTTGTATTACCAACCTGACATCTATCATATGCACCCTTTTTCTGCTTCATCTTACTTTCTATCCCTTTCATCGTCCAGAAAGCTCTGGCTTTATTTGTCCTACCTTACTTTAACTGCATATAGATTGGGCAAATCAAATTAGTCACAATACCGTAGAAGAGGAATTCTTGGAGTGTATACGGGATGGTTTTCTGGACCAATGCGTTGAGGAGCCAACTAGAGAGCAGGCCATCTTAGACTGGGTATTGTGTAATGAGAGAGGAATAATTGACAATCTAGTAGTGCGAGACCCCTTGGGGCTGAGCGACCATAGTATGGTAGAATTCTTCATCAAGATCAAGAGTGACGTAGTTCATTCTGAGACTAGGGTCCTGAATCATAGTAAAGGAAACTACGAAGGTATGAGGCACGAGTTGGATATGACGGATTGGGAAACGTTACTTAAAGGGATGACAGTGGATAGGCAATGGCAAATATTTAAAGAGCGCATGGATGAACTGCGACAATTGTTTATCCCTGTCTGGCGCAAAAGTAAAATGGGAAAGGTAGCCAAATCATGGCTTACAAGGGACATTAGAGATAGCATTAGATCCAAGGAAGAGGCATATAAATTCGCCAGAAAAAACAACAGACCTGATGATTGGAAGCAGTTTAGAATTCAGCAAAGGAGGACCAGGGGATTGATTAAGAAGGGGAAAATAGAGTACGAGAGCAAGCTTGCAGGGAACATAAAAACTGACTGTAAAAGTTTCTATAGCTATGTGAAGAGAAAAAGATTGGTGAAGACAAATGTAGGTCCCTTACAGTCAGAAACAGGGAAATTTATTATGGGGAACAAAGAAATGGCTGACCAACTAAATGCATACTTCGGTTCTGTCTTCACAAAGGAGGACACAAATATCATACCAGAAATGTTGGGGAACACAGGGCTTAGTGAGAGAGAGGAACTGAAGGAAATCAGTATTAGTAGAGAAATGGTGTTGGGGAAATTGATGGGATTAAAGGCTGATAAATCCCCACGGCCTAATAATCTGCATCCCAGAGTACTTAAGGAAGTGGCCCTAGAAATAGTGGATGCATTGGTGGTCATCTTCC
This sequence comes from Heterodontus francisci, assembly GCF_036365525.1. Classification (NCBI taxonomy): domain Eukaryota; kingdom Metazoa; phylum Chordata; class Chondrichthyes; order Heterodontiformes; family Heterodontidae; genus Heterodontus; species Heterodontus francisci. The sequence continues at coordinate 119,842,953 of NC_090374.1, forward strand.
AAGATTCTATAGACTCTGGAACAGTTCCTACAGATTGGAAGGTAGCTAATGTAACCCCACTATTTAAAAAGGGAGGCAGAGAGAAAGCAGGGAATTGTAGACCAGTCAGCCTGACATCGGTAGTGGGGAAAATTCTAGAGTCCATTATCAAAGATTTTATAGCAAAGCACTTGGAGAACAGTGGTAGAATCCGGCAGAGTCAGCATGGATTTACGAAAGGGAAATCATGCTTGACAAATCTACTAGAATTCTTCAAAGATGTAACTAGTAGAGTTGATGAGGGGGAGCCAGTGGATGTGGTTTATTGGGACTTTCAGAAGGCTTTCGACAAAGTCCCACATAAGAGATTAGCGTGTAAAATTAAAGCGCATGGGATTGGGGGTAGTGTATTGCGATGGATAGAAAATTGGTTGGCAGACAGGAAACAGAGTAGGGATAAATGGGTCTTTTTCCGAATGGCAGGCAGTGACGAGTGGGGTACCGCAGGGATCGGTGCTAGGACCCCAGCTATTCACAATATATATTAAGGATTTAGATGAGCAAACTAAATGTAATATCTCCAAATTTGCAGATGACACACAACTGGGTGGGAGGAGGATGCAGAGAGGCTTCAGGGTGATGTGGGCAAATGTATGGCAGATGCAGTATAATGTGGATAAATGTGAGATTATCCACTTTGGTAGCAAAAACAGGAAGGCAGGTTATTTGAACGGCTATAAACTGAGAGAGGGGAATATGCAGTGAGACCTAGGTGTTCTCATATACCAGTTGCTGAAAGTAAGCATGCAGGCACAACAGGCGGTAAAAAAGGCAAATGGTATGTTGGCCTTCATAGCAAGAGGATTCAAGTACAGGAGCAGGGATGTCTTGCTGCAATTATACAGGGCCTTGGTGAGGCCACATCTGGAATATTGTGTGCAGTTTTGGGTCTCCTTATCTGAGGAAGGATGTTCTTGCTATAGAGGGAGTGCAGCGAAGGTTTACCAGACTGATTCCTGGGATGGCAGAACTGACGTATGAGGAGAGATTGAGTTGGTCAGGATTATATTCGCTGGAGTTCAGAAGAGTGAGGGGGCATCTCATAGAAACCTATTAAATTCTAACAGGACTTAACAGGGTAGATGCAGGAAGGATGTTCCTGATGGTGGGCGTGTCCAGAACTAGGGGGTCATAGTCTAAGGAAACGGGGTAAACCTTTCAGGACTGAGATGAAGAGATATTACTTCACCCAGAGAGTGGTGAGGCTGTGGAATTCGCTACCACAGAAAGCAGTTGAGGCCAAAACATTGTATATTTTCAAGAAGGAGTTAGATATAGCTCTTGGGTCTAAAGGGATCAAAGGGTATGGGGCGAAAGCGGGAACAGGTTACTGAGTTGGATGATAATGAATGGCGGAGCAGGTTCGAAGGGCCGAATGGCCTACTCCTGCTCCTATTTTCTATGTTTCTTACCCCCTTGTAGGAATGTAACTCTGCTGTAAATGATGTCCATCTCCTCTTTAAAGGCAGCCCTTTGTTCTGCTACAGTTTTGCCTGCCAATCTTTCATTCCGATTTACCTGGACCAGGTCTGTTCTCATCCCATTAAAACTGGCCCTCCCCCAATTAATTATTTTTACTCTGGATTGCCTCTTGTCCTTTCCATAACTAACCTAAACCTAATGATCACTGTCCCATAAAACTGACACTTGAACCACTTGACCCACCTCATTCCCCAGTACCATATCCAGCAATGCCGCCTTCCTCATTGCGCTGGAAATACACTGATCTGGAAAATTATCCTGAACACAATTCAGACATTATTCTCCGCTCTGTCCTTTGCAATGTTACTTTCCCAGTCTATATTGGGATAATTAAAATCCCCCATTATAATCACTGTAGAGTTTTGCACCTCTCTGTAACTTTCTTGCAAATTTGCTCCTCTATATCTTTCCCATTAATTGGTGGCCTATAAAATACACCCAGTAGTGTAATGGTACCTCTATTGATTCTTAAACCAAATAGATCTGTCCTTGACCCTTCTAGGACATCCTCTCCAGCACTATAACATTCACCTTAATCAATATTGCCACTCCTCCTCCTTTCTTTCCTTCTCTAGCTTGCCTGTATCTTGCCTGAATACACCAGTCCTTTTTTGAGCCAGGCCTCCATTATCGTCACAGCCATCATATTCTCATGACTATCTGCGCCTGCAGCTCACCAACCTTATTTACCACATTCTGTGTGTTCATATACATACACAGTAAACCTAATTTAGACCTTATTCCATTCCTTCTTACTCTGACCCCACCTAATGCCTTGCTATTTCCTACTCTAGTGGTATCTGTCTTTCCCATTCTTTGTGCACCTTGTTTCCACTGCCGCCCCACCCCACCCCCAACTCCACCCCCGTCCCAAATTAGTTTAAACCTTCCCGAATAGCACTAGCAAACCACCCTGCAAGGACATTGGTCCCGTTTCTGTTCAGGTGCAATCCTTCTGGCCTGTACAGGTCCCATATTCCCCCAGAACTGGTCCCAATGTCCCAGGAATCGAAACCCCTACCTCCTGTACCATCTCTCCAGCCACACATTCATCTGCTGTATCTTCCTATTTCTACACTCACTAGCACATAGCACAGGAACTGTACTGGAGATTACTACGTTTGAGGTCCTTCTTGCTTGTTTCTTTCCTAGTTCCCTAACATCTGCCTGCAGGCCCTCATCCCTCTTTATATCATTAGTACTGATATGGACCATGACCACTGGCTGTTCACCCTTCCTCTTCAGTGCGCCGCAGCCACTCAGTAGCATCCTTGACCCTGGCACCAGGGCGGCAACATACCATCCTGGATTCACATGTACAGCCGCAGAAACGCCCGTCTGTTCTCGTAAATATTGAATCCCCTATCGCTATTGCTTTCCCAATCTTCCTCCTGACACCGTGTACAACTGAGCCAGCCGCAGTGCCATGGACTTGGCTGTGGTTGCACTCCCCAGAGGAACCATCACTCTCACCAGTACAGAACTGATTACCAGTTGGAAAGCGAGCTGCAATTTGGGGACTCCTGCACTACCTGCCTGGTCCTCCTTGACTGTCTGGCAGTCACCCATTCCTGTCTGCCTGCATACCCTTAAGCTGCGGGGTGACTACATCCAGAAAAGTGCTATCCATGTAGCTCTCAGCCCCACGAGTGCACCGCAGTGACGCCAGTTGCTGCTCAAGCTCCAAAATCCGGAGTTCACGCTTCTCCAGCTGACAACACTTCCTGCACACGTGGTTGTCCAGGATATGCAAAACGTTCTGGAGATTCCACATAGAACAGGATGTTTTACTTAACTCTTAATATCTGTATTCCTCAGATTTTAATCTACTGAAAAATTCAGAACCCTTTAGTGATACTGTCCCTTACTATTTAATTTTAACTTTCTCCTCTTGATCAGATTGATTAATTGAACACTGATTTTAATTACATGATAAATTATCAAATTGGCTTTACTTTTTATACTAATTAATTGATCTAGTCTTATTCACCTCGTGTGACTCCATGTCCTGTGATGTCACTTTTTGATTTCTTTTTCCTTGCTGTTAGGTTTAGTCTCACAGCCAGAGAAATAGCCTACTCCCAGCCTCTCTCTTATGTTGCTCCACTCATCTCCCAGCCCCGCTCATCTCACAGCCTTGCCTTTTACACTGCTCCATCCTGCTGCTGGCCTCACCTTTTACACCGCACAGATATAAAACAAAAGGGAGGATAAAGCAAAAGAAAATATATCCTGTTTTTTCAAATTTGGGCGGCACAGTGGTGCAGTGGTTAGCACCGCAGCCTCACAGCTCCAGGGACCCGGGTTCGATTCCGGGTACTGCCTGTGTGGAGTTTGCAAGTTCTCCCTGTGTCTGCGTGGGTTTTCTCCGGGTGCTCCGGTTTCCTCCCACAAGCCAAAAGACTTGCAGGTTGATAGGTAAATTGGCCATTATAAATTGTCACTAGTATAGGTAGGTGGTAGGGAAATATAGGGACAGGTGGGGATGCTTGGTAGGAATATGGGATTAGTGTAGGATTAGTATAAATGGGTGGTTGATGTTCGGCACAGACTCGGTGGGCCGAAGGGCCTGTTTCAGTGCTGTATCTCTAATCTAATCATCTAAAATTTCCATGACCAGTATAAGGTTTAATGAAGGCATCTTAAAGTGTTCTTTGAGGGAATAGGCTGATATATTTAGAAACTATTCTAAATTTGGATGCCTAGATAAAATGGAGTTAGTATTGTGACATGATTTTTATATCAATAATTGGTTTTAATTTTGAACCTTTGGAATATTCAAAATTGCTATGCTCATTGCTGTCTCCTCTATAATCATGCATGTGCAGGATCTAGCATAATTTACTCTTCATTTTACTTTGTTTTATGTGAAAATAGATCAGTTCAGCAAGTTTATTTTGAATAAATATCTCAGTTTTATAATTTATAGAGAATAATCTGACCAAAGGGCCATGGAGTATGTCAACCCTCTCTTAAGTACCAGGTTTTAACACTCAAATTAAGCAAAAATTAACGATCCCATATAGAAAATAAATTCCCCATAATCTCATCACATAATGTTTTCTTGATCCACAGTGACCCTTGCACAAATAAGCAAAACCTTCAACATTGGTATATCTGTCCATTTCAGGCATAACCCACTCCAAGATACTGTACTTGCTATTTTGGTGTGTCCTGTTTTTCACTTTCTCATCTTATTTGACTGCTCATAATTGATTATACAAATCTGATAGGCATGCAAAGCTAGTTTCAAAATCAAGACAACTTCAGCTCATTTAGTACAATTTGTATTTTTAAATCAGTACTGCCAACTGTTCCCTGACTAGGATATTCTGTGAAAATTACTTGTCTGTTTGCATAGTTCCTACTGCATATCCAAAAGGTGGTCCCATAGCCCATTTATGGGTTTTATAAATAAAAATACATTTTGCTGTATACTGCTCTGCAGGTATCTTTCAGAATTCCTATATGCTTGGCTGATATCAACACTGAGCCGTGCTGACTCCTCTCAGATGGCAGAGGAGCGGATTGTGGAGGAACAACAGAAAGGGCGCAGCAGCAAAAAGACAAAAAAGAAAAAGAAAGGTAGAGATTTGTGCTATCTAAAATAAACTCTGGCCCATATTTTGCAATAGTGATGACGGCAAGATTGTCAGCATTGGTTGTCAATACTCCACTGAAACTGACAGCAACTTCTGGAGCCTGCACATTCTTTTTTAATTGTTTCGTGGGATGTGGGCTGTGCTGGCTAGGCCATCATTTATTGCCCATCCCTAATTGCCCTTGAGAAGATGGTAATGAGCAGCCTTCTCAAACCGCTGCAGTCCATGTGGTGTAAGTACAACCACAGTGCTGTTTGGATATTGATCCAATGACAGTGAAGGAACGACGATATATTTCCAAGTCCAGATGATGTGTGGCTTGGAGGGGAACTTGCAGATGGTGGTGTTCCTATGCATCCGCTGTCCTTGTCTTTCTGGGTGGAAGAGGTCACGGGTTTTGAAGGAGCCGTGGTGAGTTGCTGTAGTGCATCTTGTAGATGGTACACACTGCTGCCACTGTGTGTCAATGGTGGAGGGAGTGAATGCTTAAGGTAGTGGATGGGGTGCTGATCAAGCGGATGGTGTTGAGCTTCCTGAGTGTTGTTGGACCTGCACTCATCCAGGCAAGTGAAGAGTATTCCATCACACTCCTGACTTGTGCCTTGTACATGGTGGACAGGCTTTGGGGAGTCAGGTGGGGTTTACTTGCCACAGAATTCCCAACCTGCTCTTGTAGCCACGATATCTATGTGGCTGGTCCAGTTCAGTTTCTGGTCAATGGTAACCCCCGAGGATGTTGATAGTGGGTGATAGTAATGCCGTTCAATGTCATGGGGAGATAGCTAGATTCTCTCTTGTTGGAGATCATCATTACCTGGTGCAAATGTTACTTGCCACTTTTCAGCCCAAGCCTGAATGTTGTCCAGGTCTTGCTGCATATGGACACGGACTGCTTCAGTATCTGAAGAGTTGCGAATGGTACTGAACATCGTACAATCATTTGCGAGCATCCCCACTTCTGACCTTATGATGGAGAGAAGGACATTGATGAAGCAGCTGAAAATGGCTGGGCCTAGGACACTTCCCTGAGGAACTCCTGCAGCAATGTTCTGGGGCTGAGATGATTGGCCTCCAACAACCACAAGCATCTTCCTTTGTACTACATATGAATCCAACCAGTGGAGAGTTTTCCCCTTGATTCCCATTGACTTCAATTTGGCTAGGGTTGCTTGATGCCACACCCTGTCAAATGCTGCCTTGATATCAAGGGCAATCACTCTCACCTCACCCCTTGAGTTTAGCTCATTTGTCCATATTTGGACATAGGTTGTGATGAGGTCAGGAGCCGAGCAGCCCTAGCAGAACCTAAACTGAGCATCAGTGAGCAGGTTATTGCTGAGTAAGTGCCGCTTGATAGCACTGTTGATGACACCTTCTGTCACTTTGCTGATCATCAAGAGTAAACTGATGGGGCGGTAATTGGCTGATTTGGATTTGTCCTGCTTTTTGTGAAAAGGACATACTTGTGTGCAAAGGAAACCCGACTGAGCCCGAATGCCGGACCCGGAAGTCCGACCCCACCCAGCCCGAACCTGACACATGTCGTCAGGGTCAGGTCGGGTAGCAGGTTTTTACCCATGTACTGATGTAAAGGCCTGCTACCCGACCTGACCCCGACGGGATCCGACAACACGTGTCTGGTTCAGACCGGGTCATGTCGGACTTCCTGGTCCGGCATTCGGACTTCCTGGTCCGGCATTCGGACTGGGGTCGGATTTCCTTTCCACACTTTTGCATACTGGGGCAATTTTCCACATTGTCGGGTAGATGCCAGTGATGTAGCTGTACTGGAACAGCTCGGCTCGGGGCGCAGTTTCAGCCTTTTCTTTTGCACTGATGTGCTGGGCTCTTCCATCATTGAGGATGGGGTATTTGTGGAGCCTTCTCCGGTCAGTTGTTGAATTGTCTACCACCATTCACAACAGGATGTGGCAGGACTTTAGAGCTATGATCTGATCCATTGGTTGTGAGATTGTTTAGCTCTGTTTATCACATGCTGCTTCCGCTGTTTAGCATGCAAGTAGGCCTGTGTTGTGGCTTCACGATGTTGTTATCTCATTTTGAGGTATGCCTGCTGCTGCTCCTGGCATGCTCTGTCCCACTTTTTGTTGAACTGGGGTTTATCCCTCGTGTTGATGGTAATGGTAGAGTGAGGGATATGCCAGATCATGTGGTTGAGTACAATTCTGTTGCTGCTGATCGTCCACAGCGCCTCATGGGTGCCCAGTTTTGAACTGCCATATCGGTTCTAAATCTGTTCCATTTAGCACAATGATAGTGCCACACAACACGATGGAAGGTATCCTTAATGTGAAGATGGGACTTCATCTCCACAAGGACTGTGCAATGGTCACTCCTGCCAGTACTGTCATGGGCAGATGCATCTGCAGCAGATGGATTGGTGAGGACGAGGTCTAGTAGGTTTTTCTCTCTTGGTCCCTCGCCACCTGCTGCAGGCCCAGTCTGGCACATATGTCCTTCGGGACTTGGCCAGCTTGGTCAGTAGTGGTGGTACCGAGGTACTCTTGGTAATGGACATTGAAGTCCCCCACCTAGAGTACATTCTGTGACCTTACCACCCTCAGTGATTATTGCAAGTGATGTTCAACCTGGAGGAGTACTGATTCATTAGCTGTGGGAGGACGGTAGGTGGTAATCAGCAGGAGGTTTCCTTGCCCATGTTTGGCCTGATGCCATGAGACTTCATGGGGTCCGGACTCAATGTTGAGGACTCCCAGGGCAACTTCCTCCCAACTGTATAAAACTGTGCTGCCACCTCTGGTGGGTCTGTCCTGCTGACAAGAATGGTGATGTGTCTGAGACATTGGATGTAAGGTATGATTTGGTGAGTACGACTGTCAGGCTGCTGTGTGACTAGTCTGTGGGACAGCTCTCCCAATTTTGGCACAAGCCTCCAGATGTTATTAAGGAGGACTTTGTGGAGTCGACAGGGCTGAGTTTGCCATTATCGTTTCCTCTGTTCCGTCCGATTTTATTCCTTTTCAACTTTTTGTGTAGCAGTTTTTAAACAACTGAATGGCTTGCTAGGCTATTTTCAGAGGCCTGCTAAGAGTCATCCACATTACTGTAGGTCTGGAATCACCAGACCAGGTAAGGACGGCAGATTTCCTTCCGTAAAGGATATTAGTGAACCAGATGGGTTTTCATGACAATCGATGTTTCGTGGTCACCATTACTGAGACTGGTTTCCAATTGTTTTCCTTTATTTATTGAATTTATTAATTACTTGAACTTGAATTTAACCAGCTGCCATGGTGGAATTTGAACTCATGTCCCCAGAGTATTAGCCTGGGTCTCTGGAATACTAGTCCAGTGATCTTACCACTACGCCATGTCTACCCCATGTGCAGAATCAGAATATTGCGGAAATACAGAAATTGTTGTCAGTGATACTATACTTCTCCAGAAGGTGTGCTGTGAAGGCACCCTGGACTGCAATCAATGGAAATTAATGTAATTGATGCGAACTTCCACTCTTGTTCCTGCTGTAAAAACCATTGAAACAGTTATATCTTGTTGAATTAGGTTCACTGGGTTTTTAATGTTGTGCTCACTTCATAATTAATGCTAAACATCCTCACTGACCCTGAAAAGCTAATTTTATACTTGTAAAATGTCAAATTTCTCCATAATGATTAAAAACCCACATTTTTAAAAAAAAATTAAGTTTTATCTTTATTTTAGCTTCTATCTTATTCCAATCATTATCATTTATTTCATTATCTGAACATTTATATTAAAAGTGAAGTATATTAAATGCTTTTAATCTCCTGGTTTGCTATGTATGAATACTTGGCTACTTACCCTGTTCGCAGACATCACTGCTGCTGCATATCAAGACTTGGTGCCAGATTCAAAGTGCCACCGGAAATGACTAGTTCTCAATAGTGGTATCCTGTCTGTTAGTTTGGGAACTAAGAAAGCAGAAACCAATGCCATTTCATGACATAATTTTTAAAGGCATTTGCAGAAAACTTGTTAAAGTGGACTCTAAAGACTAAACAATTATTTCAGTTTCAAGACTTTTCAAACATTGCAGAATTGTATTATTTTTGGGACTTGATAAAAACATTTCTTTATCTTAAATACAGTTCGACCTCTGAGCAAAGAAATCACCTTGAGCCAGGCTTATCATAATATGTGTGCTGGAATGTATAAGGTGAGGATGTTTTTATTTTTCAAAATGTCAGTAAATAGCAAGTCAGTTCTTCTGCAGTGAGAGGAAGAAGAAGCTCAAAAGTAGAGATTGGAAAGAAGGGGGAGGATAACATTGCAACCACAAAATGAGGAGATTATTTTCCCCCACACCCCCCATCCCAACCCATACAAAAAAAATTATTTCACAGAACAATCGATGATGCACTTGCAATTTGTTCCTAGGCCTCTGCATTGTAGGCTCTTGGGCCAGATGCTGGAATGTGAAGACAGCACAGAGACAACATTTAGCTCTTCCCTGTGAAGTAGTACCTGACTGCTCTCTCACTGGTAATAGCTGGCATATTATCAGTTTGTGGAGCCTGCAGGAGCAAACCCACATTTCACCACTGTGTGGCAGCAAGGATTGCTGCTCCAAAGTGAGACAACACAGCACCTCAAAGATTAAAATGTTAGTTACATTTCAAAGCATACTTTGTTGCAACCCCAAGACAGTGCTAAACATTGGGGTGTAATTAACTGAGGTAAATTTGAAATGGAGAACCGTGTCCTGCCTTTAAGACTGTTACCATCTAATTAGGATGTACACTGCCAATATACAGAGGTAGGAGCATTTGGTAGCTAATTCTGAGGTATCAATGTCCAGAGATATCTCTAAAGGGAACATACCAAGAGAAGGCCTGATTTTCAATTATAGTTATTGGTTGTTTTTCCATTTACAGTGTTGTATTCAATATTAAGTTTAATTTTAGGCTTTTATATTTGCAATCTGCTGACGTACAGTACCCATAATATATCCAGTCTTGCCGACAGTGCACACTTCCTGTAAGTCTAACATTTCCTGTCAATCTTTTTTCTGTCACTCTCTGTTGATTGGCTGATAGTAAAACAGCAGCAAATCGCAACTGAAGAGTTAGGGAACATATGAATCAAAAGCAGGAGAAAAACAGCTAGAAAACTACCAATGAGAAACTGCTAAGGACTTATGAAAATAACCAATCCTGAATGAACAATCAGGAACACATGCAAATCAAAGAAAGGAGAAGGTGAACTTGCCAAATCACTTGTTCTTACTTGCCCCTTTTTTCTTGATCATTGTCATTTATAATCTTCAAAATAAAGTTTTAATTAAAATGAAAATATAAACATACATATTTCACAATAACGTGATTACATTTAGTGACAGAATTGTAATTCTGACTTTTAAGACCTTCATTAAAGTTTTTATTGGAAAGCCTCAGCCTCTATGCTTTGACTGGAATTTTTCACCAGAACTCTTGAAGGGGGTTACTAACCACATCTGTGCAATCTGAGCTTGTGCTCTTCGCAGTTTCCCACATGCCTCAGATGGTTCTTTTGTGGTCCCAGATGGTTCTTTTGTGGCATTTTCAAATAGAAGCTTTATCTACTCCTTCTGTGACAGACATTTCTTTGTGTTTGAAAATAACTTGAAGAATTTTTAACACGAAGTTAAAGGTAGTCTTTCACATTTAAACTATGACCAATGATTAACTTTTACTTGGGAGAAGATCAAAACAACTATTGAATGAACGGTTATGGCACTGTTGGAAAAACGTAAAACAGATTTAATTATGTAATTGTGAAATATGTGCTTTATTCCATGTTTATGATCTTACTTTATTTGAAGGGTTTTTCTTGAGGTGAATTAAACTTTGAAAATTTATGTTAAATAGAGCAGGAAAATTACGTCACCTGTGTTACCCAAATATAAATATTCTAATTATTACAGAATAATTATACAATTAGCAAATAGAGTATTTAAACACATTTCACAATTAAAACTACCCTCAGTCCAGGATGATAGCCAGGGACATAGAACAGGGTGTCTCCAAGCCCACAATGGCTCCTTCAAACCAACTTCTCCCATGCCATGTCTTCATTTTCCCTCCCTCCCACATTCCCCCCTCCGCTCCCCACCTGTCATGTAGATCCAAATTCCTCCTTATATTTCTCCAGGGCCCAGGATTCCACTTGCAGACTCCAGATCTTCAACAATAACTAGCATTGACATAGCACTTGTGCCTTGGGCTGTTTTTCTGTATTATCTCACAGAAGCATAATGTTAAAAAATGGATGGCGAGCCATAGAAGGTGGGTTTAAAGGAGATTCTTAAAGTAAAAGAGGGAATTGGCAAGCGGGAAGGTAGGGAAGAAATTTCAAAGTCTGAGACCTAGGCCGCTAAAAGTATGCCCACCAATGGTAGGTAAAGGGAGGGAGGATGCACGTGAAGCCAGAATCGGAGGAAAGGAGCATTTGTGGGATTTGTAGGGCTGAAGGGGGTTACAAAGATGGGGCGAAGCAAGGATGTGAAGTGATTTAAACATAAGGATGAGAATTTTAAACTTGAAAATTGGTGAAGCATGAAACAATGGAGGTCAGTATTGACCAGGATGATGGATGAACATGTCTTGGTGCAGGATAAGATATGGGTAGCAGAGCTTGGATAAGCTGAAGTTTACAGAAGAGTGAAGAATGGTAGGCTGACCACGAGAGCATTGGAATATTGAAGTCCTTAGGTGACAAAGGTATGGATGTGGGTTTCAGCAGCAGATAGATAGAGGTAGGGGCATAGGCAGGCAATACTGCATAGGTGGAAGTAGGCTGCCTTTGTGATTGGACAGATATTGGATCATCTCAGGGTCAAATAGGACACTGTGATTGTAAGTAATCTGGTTCAGTGTCATGAGTAGGGAGTTTGTGACGGGACAAAGACAATGGAGTCAGTTGTCCCATTGTTTAGCTAGAGTAAATTGCATCTCATTCATGTTGGGCGAGCAGTTTGACAACACGGAGGCAATGAAGCTGTTGAGAAAGGTGATAGAGAGGTAGAGCTGGTGTCATCTGCGTGCTTGTGGAAGCTGAATCCATATCTCCAAATGATTTTGCCAAAGGGGAGCATGTAGATGATGAAGGGGTTAAAATGGATTCCAGAGGTAATGGTGCAGGGCAGGAGAGAAGCCATTGCTGGAGATCCTCTGACTGCAAATGTATGTAGTAAGATGGAACTAAATGAGGGCAGCCCAACGAGCTGAACATTGGAGGAGGAAAAGAGAGATAAATATGAAATACACAGGTAACAGAACAAATAATGATAATCATGGCCATTCGTTTAAAGTTTTCATCTAATAATTGAATCAATCTGCAAAGCACTGGTAAAAATCCCAGAATAAAATATAATAAAGCAGAATTTAACTTATTCAGTCACCAAAACTCAATGGCCCTGATAATGCGCATCCTGTGTTACATGGCACCCTACTGTTCTAAATTAGTAATTTGATTGCTTTCTTCTTTTGGGCCTCCTTATCTCGAGAGACAATGGATATGCTTTCTAGAGTATATAAAAGGATTGTTATGTTCATTCACAATTTCAAAGATTACTCGATCAAATTACGTTTACTTAGAGGTATGTTTTTCCCCTTTTTGTGTGGTACAGACTATGATAGCCTTTGATATGGATGGAAAAGTGAGAAAGCCAAAATTTGAACTGGATAGTGAACAGGTTCGATATGAGCATAGATTTGCTCCATTCAACAGTGTTCTCACTCCACCACCAGTGCACTACCTACAGTTTAAGGTGAGCAGCAGGAGTATTTCACTGCGAAAGTATTATATAATTATCCTATTGATCATGAAGATAATACTATGTGAGAAAAATGTTCTTATTTAATGGTCACCCTCAGTACTCTACAACCTTTCTGCTTTCTTGCTGCTGTCCCAGGCTTGACTTCCTCTTAGGTAAGCTTACAGCTTTCCTCTTTGCCTTTCTTGGCATCCTCTGCAAGGCTCATAGAGGCGCTCACTGCTGGCTCATCACAAGCAGTAACCCCAATTATCCATCCTACTCTCTCCCCAAGTTTCCAGACCAGCCTGTCAGCTGGGGGCAAATCTTGCCAATCTCTTTTGCAACCAATTCAACCCTCCCACTGCTCACCCTGTGGACTCTGTCAGTGGATAAGCTTTCACTGTCCCTCTACACATCTCCCTCCAGATTGCCTACTCACTTGTGAACAAGGCCTTTGTCATCTATGAACTCATTGTGGATGATTGCATCAACATCATGGCCTTCACAGAAACCTGGCTGAGGGGTGATGACACTTTCCCCCGAAATGAAGCCTTCCCAACTGCCTATTCCTTCCACCGCTTTCCCTGCCAAGTCCGTCATGGTGGTGGTGTGGCGCTTATCAGGAGACCTTGGCGTAACCCTTTACTCCTGATCGGTATGATAGGTATAGCAAGAGGGCAAAATCAAGGGGGTGGCCGTGAATATAGGTTGGGGAGTTTACATGAAGGGACGGATTTAGGGAGTGTAAGGTACTTACTCCTCCTTTTGAGCATCTCCCCTCATTCCACCCTTCTCACCGCTCTTTCAAAATCCTGGTTCTCTACCATGCTCCAAGTACGATAAAAATTAACTCATTGAGATATCTTCACTGCTTTCCTCCCTCAGCCTCTGCACCAAATGACGTTTCATCCTGGGTGATTTCAGCCTCCCTCTCAACTCATCATACTCTCTTCTGAGTTCACTGCCCCCTTACATTCCCTAAATCCGTCCCTTCATGTAAACTCCCCAACCTATATTCACGGCCACCCCCTTGATTTTGTCCTCTTGCTATACCTATCATACCGATCACAGATAAGACCATCTCTGTTCACTTCCTTATATTACTCTCCACCCACATCCTCCTTCCACACCCCAACCCTATCTCTTCCTGTAGCCGCCCCTTGGAAAAACTATCCACCGATTCACTTAAAACTACACTTTCAAAATCCCGACTGTCTAGCCTTTGGCCCTCCATATGCCACGACATTTCTCCAGCTCCTTATTTGCTCAGCCATACCCTCACCTCCACCTTTGATGCCCTAGTCCCCAATAAAACCATTACTCTCACCCTGGCAGTTCTCCCCGGTACAGCTCTCACCGCTGCCTTAAGGACGCAGACTTGAAAGGATAAGGCCGAAAACTAGTTTAACCATCCTCGCCAGCATTATTGGGTCCTACTGTCATCTGCTAAAACTGCTTACTATTCCAGGATCATCCTGGAATGCAAAGATAACCCTCAGCTTCTTTTCTCTACTGTAAATCGTTGTCTTAAACCCCTTTCTCCTCCATCCTAACTTCCAACAATAAGTGCGAGGAGCTCATGGACATCTTCGTCAGTAAGATTTTTTTTTTATTTGTGCTTGGGATGTGAGCATTGCTGGCAAGGCCAGCATTTATTGACCATCCCTAATTTCCCTTGAGCAAGTGGTGGTGAGCCACCAACAATGAATGGCTTGCTGGGCCATTTCAGAGGGCAGTTAAGAATCAGCCATGTTCGTGTGGGTCTGAAGTCACAAGTAGGCCAGATCAGGTAAGTATGGCAGATTTCTTCCCCTGAAGAACAGTAGTGAGCCAGATGGGTTTTTTATAGCAATCCGGTAGTTTCACGGTCACCATTACTGAGACTAGCTTTTTATTCCGGATTTATTAATGCAATTAAAAATTAAATAATAAATCTGGAATAAAAAGCTAGTCTCAGTAAGGTGACCATGAAACCAGCTATCGTGGTGGAATTTGAACTCATGTCCCTAGAGCATTAGTTCGGGCCTCTAAATTATTAATCCAGTAACATTACCCTATGCTACCCTCCTCCAGGTACCATCGAGACCATTAAATCGGCTGCCTCTGCTTCCTTCCCTTCCAGTAGCCACTAGGCCAAACTTCCTCTAAAGTTCACCCCTGCTGTAGCTCTGAACTCGCATCTTTTTCTAGTTTCTCCAATCTCTCCTCTCTGAGCTCATCTTGTCCATGAAACCCACCAGTAAACTTCCAGTCCTGGTCCCTATTTTAGCTGATATTGCTAACGATTCTCTCTCTTCAGGTGCTGTCCCTTTCTTCTTTAAATCTGCAGCTACCACCCTTGACCCCACTGTCCTTGCAAACTACCACCCATCTCCAATCTCCCTTTCCTCTCAAGTCCTTGAACGTGTTGTCACCTCCCAAATCTGTGCCCATTTTTCCTGGAACTCCATGTTTGAATCCCTCCAAGCCGGTTTCTGCCTCTGCCACAGTACCAAAATGGCTCTCATCAAAGTACAACTGGCATCCCAGAGTATCACTTGCAATGGCATCTCTTCCTGCATTCACAATGTTACCTCTGGTGTCCCCTAAGGATCTATCCTTGCCCCCCTCCTATTTCTCTTCTGTATGCTATTTCTATATTTTTCTATGTTTCTATAGTTCTTAGGGCTAATGGGATCAAGGGATATGGGGAGGAAGTGGGAACAGGTTACTGAGTTTGGATGATCAGCCATGATCGTATTGAATGGCAGAGCAAGCTCGAAGGGCCGAATGGCCTACTGCTGCTCCTATTTTTCTATGCTGTGCCTTGGCGACTTCATCCAAAAGGAAAGCGTTAGTTTTCACACATACACTGATGACACCCAGCTCTAACTCACCACCCGCTCTCTTGACTCCTCCACTGTTGCTAAATTATAGACTTGCTTATCCGACATCCAGTACTGGATGAGCAGAGATTTCCTCCAGTTAAATATTGGGAAGATTGAAGCCATTGTCTATGGTCCCCATTCCGAACTCTGTTCCCTAGCTACCGACTCCATCCCTCTCCCTGGCAACTGTCTGAGACTAAAGCAGTCTGTTCGCAATCTTGGTTTTATATTTGACCCAGCGATGAGCTTCTGACCACATATCCATGCCATCACTAAGACCGCCTGTTTCCACTTCTGCAACGTCGGCAAACCTTGCCCTTGCCACAGCTCATCTGCTGCTGAAACTCTTATTCAGCCTTGGGTACCTCTAAACTTGATTATTCCAACGAATTCCTGTCAGGTTCTCTGCATTCTACCCTCCTCAAACCTGTCATTCAAACCTCTGCTCCCCTTGTCTGAACTCGCAACAAGTGCCGTTCACCTATCACCTCTGTGCTCACTGACCTACTTTGCTCCCGGTCAAGTAATGCCTTGATTTTAATATTCTCATCCTTGTTTTCAAATCCCTCCATGGCCTCACCCCTCCCTATTTCTGTAATCTCTTCCAGCCCCATGACCCCCCGAGATATCTGTGTTCATCTAAATCTGACCTCATGAGCATCCCCAATTTTAATTGCTCCACCATTGGTGGCCGTTCCTGCAGCTGCCTAGGCCCCATGCTCTGGAATTCCCTCTCTAATTCTTTCTGATTCTCAATCTCCCTTTCTTTAAGATGCTGTTTAAAACCTACCTTTTTGACCAACGTTTTGGCTATCTGCCTTAAAATAGCCTTATGTGGCTCACTGTCTGATTATGTGTTATAATGCTCCTGGCCGTGGGACATTTTATTACATTAAAGGTGCTATATAATTGTAAGTTTTTGTTATTGTCACTATTAAAAATACTCTGTACTAAATTGGGTTTCTCTGTGATTTAGCCTTTAAACAAATTTGTCCATTAACTGTTTTTGTGCTCCTCTTTCCACCATCTCAAAAGTTACTTTTTTGCTCCTCATCATTTACAAATCTGAGAAGAGAGATCCAGAGGTGATGGTTGAAATCAGGAGTTCACTATATAAGACAGCACACCAGTGTCCTCTGCCATCAACTCATTTCTGCACTATATTATCCTTCATTATTAAGAGCAGGACAAGAATAGAGGGGTTACATTTCTAATATTTGTCAATTCTAAAGAAGGGTCACTGACCTGAAACATTAACTCTGCTTCTCTCTCCACAGATGCTGCCAGACCTGCTGAGTATTTCCAGCATTTCTTGTTTTTATTTAAGAATAGAGGGAGAATTGACACAGTTTCTGGAAGCACAGAGTGATGGGACCTGATTGCCAAAAATGATTGATTAAATTCTGACATATTTGTGAGTGCTTTACCTGAGAAGTGCAAACCATTTTTGGAAGTTTTAGGACAGAACTGTTCTATTAGACTATATTAGACTTTTTCCAAAAAAAGTTACACTGCTTTTCAAGGAGGGAGAGAGTAAACAGGGAACTTAGCCTAACATCAGTCATTGAGAAAATGCTGGAATCTATTATTAAGGAAGTCTTAATAATACACTTAGAAAAGCACAGTATGATTAGAACAAGTTTTATTCAAGTGAAAGCCTGTTTGACAAATTTATTAAAATTTTTTGAGGATGTAACGAGTATCGTAGATAAAGGAGAGCCAGTAGATGTAGCATACCTGAATTTCATAAGGCATTCGATAAGGTTAATAGGTAAGATAAGGGCTCATGAAGTTGGGGGTAATATATTAACATGGATAGGGGATTGGTTAACAGACAGGATGCAATGAGTGGGCATAAATGGGGCATTTCAGGTTGGCAGGCAGTGTATAGTGAAGTGCTGCAAGGATCAGTGCTGGGGCCTCAGCTATTTACAATCTATATTAATGACTTGGATGAAGAGACAGGGAGTAATGTATCTAAGTTTACTGATGATGCAAGGTAGGTGGAAAGGTAAGCTGTGGGGAGAACACAGAGGCTACAAAGAGATGTAGACAGGTTAAATGAGTGGGCAACAAGATGGCAAATGGAGTACAATGTAGGGAAGTGTGAAGTTATTCACTTTGGTCGTAAGAATAGAAAAGCAGAATAATTTTTAAAAGGTGTGAAGTTTGTTAGTGTTGATGTTCAAAGAGACTTGTGTGTTATACAAGGAACGCAGAAGTTAGCATGCTGATACAGCAAGTAATTAGGAAGGCAAATGGCATATTGGCCTTTATTGCAAGGGGATTGGAAGTCTTGCTACAACTGTACAGGGTTTTGGTGAGGCCACTTCTGGAATACTGTGTGCAGTTTTGGTCTTCACATTTAAGAAAGGATGTACTTGCATTGGAGGCAGTACAGTGAAGGTTCACTAAATTGCTCCCTGGGAGAAGGGGATTGTCCTGTGATAAGAGGCTGAGTAAATTGAGCCTATAGTCTCTGGAGTTTAGAAGAATGATGAGCAATCTCACTGAAACTTACAAGATTCTGAAGGGGCTGGATAGGGTAGACACTGAGAGATTGTTTCCGCTGGTTAGGGAATTTAAAACACGGGGACGCTGTCTCAGGATAAGTGGCTGAGATTTAGGACTGAGATGAGGAAAAATTACTTCACTGAAAGGGTTGTGAATCTTTGGAATTCTCTACCCCAGAGGGTTGTGGATGCTCCATGGTTGAATACATTTAATGCAGGGATAAACAGATTTTTGGTGTCTCAGGGAATCGAGGGATATTGCAAGCAGGCAGGAAAGTCGAGTTGAATCCTAAGATCAGCCATGATTGTATTGAATGGCGGAGCAGGCTCAATGGGTCATATAGTCTACTTCTGATCCTGTTTCTTGTGTTCCATTTACCCAGAAGGTTATTTGCAGTTTTGTTTAAATGCTATAAGTCACCAATCCTGGACTATGGGAATAGTTCCCACAAATGTACAGTTTTTCCATCAGATTCTGAGAATGAAAATTTTAAAAAACAAGTGTTTTGATTCAGGATGCTAAGAGTACATACTTTGGTACATAGTTATTACTCGACTATCTTAAGAAAAATTTGTTTGCACCCTGTCTTGGCCCCTGTGGCATTGAATGTTCTTTACAGCACTTATGATGTTGATGTAGACTATAGCACAATGAGTGGTATAAAGAAAAAAGAAACAGGCATCAAACTGATTTGGAGGGTTAGAGAAGGAGATGGTGGTGTGGGAGGAGTGACATTTGGTGAGAGGGCAATCAGGGTTGAAGTAGCAGAAAGATGTTTGAGGGCTCAAGGGTAAACAAGGGGGGTAGGGGGTGAGGAGTGAGAGGTAGGAAGGAGATTGGAAGTTAGGTGACAGAAGAAGGTGGTGGAGGAGATGGAAAAAGTGAAGGTGAGAGGGTAGATTTGTGATGGCAAAATAAGTCAACAAGAGGAAGGGGAGTAGACTAAGCAAAGGATAAGCTTTTGGTTAAAAATAAGGCATAATGGCAGCAATGAATGCAGTGGAAGTAGGTGAGAATGCATAAAAGGGACAAGGTTGAACATAAGCAAGTTAGCAACAGCAGTGGGAAAGAAAGGAAAGTGGTGTTTGGAAAATGTAGGGGACAACGATGCTGTGGCTCTATAGTGTTTCCTATGTTACCACAGTGACAACAGTTTTAAAGAAACCTCATTGGCTGTAAAGTGCTTTAGGACATCCTGAGGCTGTGAAAAGCAGTATATAAATGCAGGTTCTTCCTTTTTAATGCTATTTCCCATCAACCCAAATCTAGCCTGCATCCCTTGGAAGATCCCTTTCCCCGTTGCCATTCAAAACTGCTTGTAACCCTCACCAGATCTCCCCCATTACCCAGCATCCACAGAAGAGAGAAGCTAAAAGAACAGAGAAGGAACAGGATATGAAGAGAATTAAAAGATAAAAAAAGATTGAGAAGAGAACACAGACAAGAGCAGAAAACAAAAGAGAGATAAGCAGAAGGGGAAATCGAGAGAAAACCAGCAACAGATTGTTTGAGACATAGGGTTCAACTTGACAAGAGCAACGCCATGGCAAGCCCCAATTATTAAAAAAAAGACCTATTGTATATTAATATTCTAAAATAATTCCCTCCCCCACTTCAAATCTTTTCTTTCCCCGCCAAAACCTCAAATCCTTGTCTTACTATCCTATCCTCCAACCTCACTTCTTACCCTATCTCCCAAGTTAAATAAAAACAGAAAATGTTGGAAACAGTTAGCAAGTCAGCCAACATCTGTGGAGGGAGAATCAGAATTAGCATTTGAAGTTCTTGAACTACCTTACAACTTTCTGTGAGCAACGTCACAACAGCCACTTGTAATGCATTGAATGTCTTACTTCAAGTGCGCAATTAATGTAACCATCCTTTCTCATTATAGCCACCACATTTAAGCATATCTTCAGACTCACTGTGAGCAATGCCACAGGAGATTTTCTACTTTTGTACTGAAAAGAAATTTGCCTCCATGCATGAATTGCCAAATTGATCACTGAAAGGTAAAATGTTTATTACAAGCAATTTTAGTTCAGAGCAAGCTTTTTGAAAATTCCTGCTTCAAAGTCAACCACCTTTTCAGAAAATCAAAAATTCAAATGTTGGAAACTTGACATAATAACAAAAAATGCTCGAAATGCACACCAGGCTTGTCCACATCTGCAAGGAGAAAAGGCTGGTTAGCATTTTGGTTAAAAATTACAGCTTTCCTAAACTTGAACCTGTCTTTTAGTTTTTTAGAAGTTGATAAACCTACATTCAGTATTTTCTGTGTTATTAAAGTTGCCCATTAAAAAAGATTAAGTTTCTCAACAGTCTTCATTTTGAAATATTTTCAAATTTTGTTGTCAAATAGGAAATGTCTGACCTCAACAAGTACACTCCCCCTCCTCAATCTTCTGACCTTTATATTGCTGCTAGTAAGCACTTCCAACAAGCTAAGATGATACTGGAAAACATCCCGAATGCAGACAGTGAGGTACTGTGCACTTCATTGTTGAATGTATTTATAATATGAAGTTTCTGTATTGATGCTTTGAGGTAACTGATACGTCAGTTTTACATTTTGTGTGATGGGTTTATGGAGCCCTAAATGTACATCCCATTGTTTCAGTTCGAGTCGTTTACTTTGGTTTCATCTGGGTCTTGGAATACACAGTAAAATTTCACAATTTACAGATACGCAGTGGTTAGCACCGCAGCCTCACAGCTCCAGCGACCCGGGTTCAATTCTGGGTACTGCCTGTGTGGAGTTTGCGAGTTCTCCCTGTGTCTGCGTGGGTTTCCTCCGGGTGCTCCGGTTTCCTCCCACATGCCAAAGACTTGCAGGTTGATAGGTAAATTGGCAATTATAAATTGCCCCTAGTATAGGTAGGTGGTAGGGAAATATAGGGACAGGTGGGGATGTGGTAGGAATATGGAATTAGTGTAGGATTAGTATAAATGGGTGGTTGCTGGTCGGCACAGACTCGGTGGGCCAAAGGGCCTGTTTCAGTGCTGTATCTCTAAATAAATAAATAAAAATAATGATACCAAACTTGGAGGTGTGGCAAATAATGAAGATGATATGAACTGCCTGCAACGAGACATAGACTACCAGAATGAGCAGACAAGTGGCAGATGGAATTTAATACAGACGAGTGTGAGGTGATGTCGTTTGACAGAAGGAATAGGATGAGGCAATATAGATTTAATGGCATAGTTGTAGAGTGTGCAGGATCAGAGGGACTTTGGAATGCATATGCATAGATCTTTGAAGGTGGTAGGACATACTGAGAGAGTGGTTAACAAAGCATTTGGGATCTTGGGCTTCATAAATAGAGGTAGTAAGTAAAAAAGCAGGGAACTTATGCTGAACGTTTTATAAAGCTCTGATTAGGCCCCAAGTAGAGTATTGTGTCTTGTTCTGGTCACCACACTTTAGGAGGGCTGTGTGGGTTCTTAGAGAGGGTGCAGAGGAGATTTACCAGAATGGTTCCAGAGATGGGGGATTTTAGTTACAAGGTTAGGTTGCAGAAGCTGTGATTGTTCTCCTTGGAGTAAAGGAGATTGAGGGGAGATTTGATATAGGCGTGCAAGATTATGATGGGCTTAGATAAGTTAGACAAAGAAAAACTGTTCCCATTAACTGATGGTATAAGGAGTAGGGGACACAGATTGAAGATTTTGGGCAAGAGATGCAGAGGGAATGTAAGGAAGAACTTTTTTATGTAGCAAGTTGTAATGACCTGGAACTCGCTGCCCATGAGGGTAGTGGAAGCAGACATAATCAATCATTTCAAAAGGAAATCGGGTGGCCACGAAGGAAATATACACGCAGGGCTACAGGGATACAGCAGGTGAATGGAACTGACTGGATTGCTCCATGGAGAGCCAGCATGGATTTGATGGACCGAATAGCCTCCTGCTATGCCATTTATGGCTCTATGACAATAGGAATTCTGGAGATGCATAGATGCATTTAAGGGGAAGCTGGAAAAACACCTGAGGAAAATAATAAGTGTTAGATGAGGAGGGATGGGAGGAGGCTCGTGTGGAGCATAAACACCAGTTGGGCCGAATGACCCGTTTCTGTGCAGTAACACTTTGTAATTGGTGAGTAAAGAGTATTCTTATAGGTGCTATTATATGCAGAGGCCAAATGTTTACTGTATTTATCTCGTAGAGTGCACTATACAATGTACTAATGCTCAATATGCCATGTGCCCCATTTATTGGATTGTGCATGTTAATTATTCCTTTTTCCAGACTTTATGTGACTTTTTTTCTGTGGCATGGAATTTCTTTTTCAGGTAAATAGAATTTTGAAGGTTGCGAAACCTAATATTGTGGTGATGAAGCTGCTTGCAGGAGGCCACAAGAAAGAATCTAAGGTAAGTATTAAACCCTGAGAAGTGCAGTCCCATTACCTACATTGAATACAGAAAGCAACATTATTCAATATTAACACCTCTTTTCAACTTCAAGCAGCATAATCAATCCAGGTGAGTCCTAGCTTTGATCCCTGATCTGTGCTGAGTTGCCTAATCTAAATAGGGCCAAAAGTAGAAGTACTAACAGTTGACATCAACACCCTTGGGTTAGGAGAGATATAGATCAGCTCGGACCCCTGCACCTGATCGCTGAGTGAATCTTGCTGGAAGTTGCATGTGCACACAGGATTAGTCTCTGCTTGATGCCCCTTACAGTTGAGTATCTTTCCAAGATATAAGCCTAGATTTTCTGATCAGGTGCAGCCAATCAGAAAATAGATTGGAAATCTGTAATGCCAGAACACCAACCACTTATTCCCATCTGACTTTCCACAGATTCAGGAAGGGCCCACCCATTTCTGAGTAGCTCCATGCAAATGAAGTGAACATGATATGAACTCCATTTTTCGTCATTTGTGCTGTTTCCTTGTCTCGTCCATATAGAACCTGAATTTAAGATTGTTAGACTGTGAAGAACGCAGAAGGGTATTTAAAGAACTAAATAGTCATATTCATACAAGCAGTGTGTATTGGTTGTTTTTGACCTTTTTTTAAAGATTTTCTTTTCTACAGTCAAATAGCTTTTTATTAGCAATTTGCTTGGGGGTTGCCATTTTTCAGTTCCCATAGGGCACAGTGGGTTTCCCATTGGGAATTCGCTGTATCTTTGCCTTTTGGAAGATGTGATGTTACAGAGGAAGGTCAGGTAACATTGTCTGTAGTATTTCCAACCCACTGTTTTTTTTTTATTCATTCATGGGATGTGGGCATCGCTAGCCAGGCCATCATTTATTGCCCATCCCTAATTGCCCTTGAGAAGGTGGTGGTGAGCTGCCTTCTTGAACTGCTGCAGTCCATGTGAGGTAGGTACACCCACAGTGCTGTTTTTATTGACTTAGTAGCGGTTAGACACAACTGAGTGGCTTGCTAGGCCATTTCAGCAGGCATGTAAGAGTTAACCACATCGCTGTGGGTCTGGAGTCACATGTAGGCCAGATTTCCTTCCCTAAAGAACATTAGTGAACCAGATGGGTTTTTACAACAATTGACAATGGTTTCAGGGCCATCATTAGATCAGCTTTTTTTAATTCCAGATTTTTTTATTAATTGAATTCAAATTCCACCTTCTGCTGCGGTGGGATTTGAACCCATGTTCCCAGAGCAATACTCTGGGTTACTAGTCCAGTGACAATACCACTACGCCACCGCCTCCCCCACACCAAACTATATTGTCACATGAGCATTTGTCCAAAGAGCCATTCTTGTGAAGGTTTTACTTTAGAAGAAAATCGTGACTGTTATATCATATGCAGCAATCTGGCCTAAAGCTTGCCTCCAGCACAGTACCACCGGTGGCCATCAAAGTCACAATCATCCATTAACTTTTGTGCAGCAAATGCATATCAGGCTGTTACTGGTGCTCAACTATGCACAGATGCATGAAGCAGGACATGAACACGTTTATGAATACATTGTTTGCTCAGGCAAGCAATTTCATTTGCCCAGGTTTTGCAGTCAGCGGTGAAAGACGAGCGTTCACTTCATCACACTGACAGCTGCCCAGACCTTTTGCAGGTTTTTGAGCAGCTCCTTGAGATCTTTTCTAGTGCAGTGCCCCCTACAGGAGATCTGTGACCTATGTGAGCAAGGCAAGCAACAGCATCTCTTCAACAATCAAATTAAAGAATCCTCACTGAGAGTCAAAACCAGGAAATATAAATTAATTTTATAATTAATTAAATCTATGTACAGAAAGCAAAATAAAGAAAATAGGATTGAGAGAGATAAGAGACAGAAGGGAAAAAGTCAAATTAATTTAAATCTTCAACATTAATTAAATTCTGAAGGAATAAGAGTCTACTTTTGTAAAATTAAAATTTTCAGTACCAGATCAGTTGTTATAACAGTAGTAATGACCTATCATCCCATTAAAAATTCTCACTAACATCTGAATGCACCAGCAATAACGTTTTTCTCCTGGAGTATTTAGTGGGTAAACTGGTGGGTACAGTTCCTGCATAGATTTCAATGCCAGGTCTATCGGCAAAGTACTGTTATAATGTGTGTGGAAATGATGATGCATCAGTGGTCATTATGTTGGGTGGGTATGAACCGGAGCTCTACCCTACTACAAATCAGGCTCATGCTTGATCTTTAAATCTAAGTTCATTAACAAACAATTGCTGCCTCGCTGAAGTACTGGAGGGTTAAGAAAGGAAGAAAATTGGCTGGAGAGCTACAAATAGCTTGGATCTTTGCAGGCTGCATTATAGTGTGAAGGAGCAGGGTAACTCCAACAGCAACATCCTGATTTCCATGTTTAACTGCGCATATGTGGACTCCAGAAGTTGCTGTCCATTTACTATATAATGTTGAGCGCTGTTAGCCTCACCATCATTCTCAACAAAAAAACTGGGCCATCGTTTTCCTCAAGGATACTTGACAGGGCACTGAAGTTCTAGGGTGGCAAAATTCTTGAAGATTCAGGCAGTCATAGGTTACACCCACATGGTCCAACATGCTCCTTTTCTCAATGCCAACACCTACAGCAACAAAGGGATTCCACTCTCTCAATGTGCAGCTCATTTTCAATCAACAGTGTACAGTTTTGGTATCCTCATCTAAAGAAGGCTATACTTGCCATAGAGGGAGTGCAAAGGAGGTTCACTAGACTAATCCCTGGGATGGCAGGATTGTCTTATTAGGAGAGATTGAGGAAACTGGGCCTGTATTCTCTAGAGTTCCGAAGAATGAGAGGTGATCTCATTGAAACTTACAAAATTCTTATAGGGCATGACAGGGCGGATGGAGATAGGATATTTCCCCTGGCTGGTGTGTCTAGAATCAGAGGACATAGTCTCAGAATAAGGGGTTGGCTATTTAAGACTGAGATGAGGAGGAATTTCTTCAGAGAGTGGTGAATCTTTGGAATTCTCTCCCTCAGAGCACTGTGGAAGCTCAATCATTGAGCAAGTGCAAGACAGAAATCGATAGTTATCTGGATACTAATGACATCAAAGGATATGGGGATAGCACGGAAAGTGGCATTGAGGTAGATGATCAGCCATGATCTAATTGAATGGCGGAGCAGGCTTTACGGGCTGAATGGCCTACTCCTGCCCCTATGTTCTGATTATTTCCTACCCCTCACTGCCCCATGGCTAATTTCCTAATGCTTGGCGCTCATTCAAAACATTCGAAGATACTGCGAAAATGCTGCTGCATCAGTGGTCATTATGTTGGGTGGGTATGAGTCTGAGCTCTACCCTACTACAAATCAGGCTCATACTTGATCTGAAAATCTAAGCTCATTAACAAACAATTGCTGCCTAGCTGAAGTACCGGATGGTTGAGGAAGGAGGAAAATTGGCCAGAGAGCTAAAAATAGCTTGGATCTTTACAGGCTGCCATTATGCAGGTATTAAGTTTTTTTTACATGTAGTTGTGACTGCATTTGAATTACTACTTTTTGGATACCTTGGTTAGCATTACATTCACTCACCTCATTGTGTACTTTTGTGTCAAAATTGCTCGTTGTGACATTACTGTTAGCTAGATGGTGACCATGTGGACAAGGAGCTGAATTTTAACAGCCCCTGGGTGGTGGGAACAGAGGCGGGGAGGGGGCTGATAAAAGAGCAGGGAGCCACATCACTGTCCTGCAGCTGGGGAAGTTTCCCAGCGACAGGCTGCAAGGCAGATTGGCTGCCACTCCACGAAAGCAGCCATCTAATTTGCATAATTAATGCCCCTAACATGGGCCTCCCACTGTGTGGAGAGGACAACCTCAAGGAGGCAAGGTTGCTAGGGCAGCCCGCAGAGGGGGCTGGGGCAGGAAAGGCAGCCCCCATGGCAATGATTCCCCCCACCCCAGAAAGGTTTCCCCTCCAATCGGCATAGCCTACTGCCCTTGGCCATCCTGAATTCTAATTTTTACTTGCCTGTCTGAGGGCATCTCCATTTTGAGGCATCCCTGAGGTCTGCCTTAGCCGTGCCTGTCTATTCCAGTGCTGTAGAGGCTTCCGGGCTGCCAGCAGTACAATTAGTCTCAGCACCCCGAGGGAAGGGAGGGAGAAACAGCCAGGGGTTCCTGCTCCTGGTCACTATATAGTGACCTCTGCTGGAATTGGATGAGGACAAGATCAGGCTCAGCTGCGATGGTCCCCAAGAACAAAGAACAAAGAAAATTACAGCACAGGAACAGGCCCTTCGGCCCACCAAGCCTGCGCCGATCCAGATCCTCTATCTAAACATGTCGCCTATTTTCTAAGGGTCTGTATCTCTTTGCTTCCTGCCCATTCATGTATCTGTCTAGATACATCTTAAAAGACGCTATCGTGCCCGCGTCTACCACCTCCGCTGGCAACGCGTTCCAGGCACCCACCACCCTCTGCGTAAAGAACTTTCCACGCATATCCCCCCTAAACTTTTCCCCCCTCACTTTGAACTCGTGACCCCTAGTAATTGAATCCCCCACTCTGGGAAAAAGCTTCTTGCTATCCACCCTGTCTATACCTCTCATGATTTTGTACACCTCAATCAGGTCCCCCCTCAACCTCCGTCTTTCTAATGAAAATAATCCTAATCTGCTCAACCTCTCTTCATAGCTAGCGCCCTCCATACCAGGCAACATCCTGGTGAACCTCCTCTGCACCCTCTCCAAAGCATCTACATCCTTTTGGTAATGTGGCGACCAGAACTGCACGCAGTATTCCAAATGTGGCCGAACCAAAGTCTTATACAACTGTAACATGACCTGCCAACCCTTGTACTCAATACCCCGTCCGATGAAGGAAAGCATGCCGTCTGCCTTCTTGACCACTCTATTGACCTGCGTTGCCACCTTCAGGGAACAATGGACCTGAACACCCAAATCTCTCTGTACATCAATTTTCCCCAGGACTTTTCCATTTACTGTATAGTTCACTCTTGAATTGGATCTTCCAAAATGCATCACCTCACATTTGCCCTGATTGAACTCCATCTGCCATTTCTCTGCCCAACTCTCCAATCTATTTATATTCTGCTGTATTCTCTGACAGTCCCCTTCACTGTCTGCAAACTTGCTAAGCAGACCACCTATACTTTCCTCCAAATCATTTATGTATATCACAAACAACAGTGGTCCCAGCACGGATCCCTGTGGAACACCACTGGTCACACGTCTCCATTTTGAGAAACTCCCTTCCACTGCTACTCTCTGTCTCCTGTTGCCCAGCCAGTTATTTATCCATCTAGCTAGTACACCCTGGACCCCATGCGACTTCACTAAGGTTGAAATCGGTTCCAAATCTTACTGTCAAGGATCACCTATGAAATCCATTACAACTTAGATGAAAACCTGTACAGTTCTGTACACCAACAAAGAGCCAGCAGCTTCCAAGAGTTGAGAAAAACATAAGTCCAATGTTCAAATGTTTCATAATCTCCTCAGGCCTACTGAACTTTAGTGAGATATCAAAACTGTTTACATACCAATGTAATGAGAAATAGCCAGTGGAACTTGTTCTGAAATTCATATTTGTAATTGACATCTTTTTAAATTCTTAATTTACCCCACCATCTATAAAACATATTTCAGCTATTCATCTATAACAACGCACCTCACCCACCAGCAGTGAGTGTTCAAACATCTGTGTCTAGTTTCTTATCTATGCTGCGGCACCATACTGCCAGACTATCCTCAAAACATTTAGGCTTAATTCCATTTTCATAACTTTTTTATTGCTTTGTTTGTATATAGAGGGATTATATATATATCCATGTTTATAATCAAGCTTTTAAGACTTTATTTTAAATAGGATGCATGTGTTCTGCAGCCTTGCAGTTTTAGGTGTACATTTTAGAATGATGGAGTGTGGATGCATAAGGACTGAAGGCAAAATAATGAGCAAGGTGGCAGGACCAACAGTTTAATGCAGTGGAAGGTTCAGGCAGGTGAGTATCGAGTATAGAGCAGCAGCTTCATTTCTGAGGCCTGATGGGGTTGCATGGAGTGGGGGGGGGAAAAAAAGTTAAAATAGCTGAATGGTAAATTCAAGTAAGTATGCAAAGCAATTCTAGCATTAACAGGAACTAGGTAGCAGATGCAAGGCTTATAAATATTTTTTTAAATAACTAATACAGAAAATATACATACCTCCTCATACTCTGTTGTACAATTTAACTCAGTACTTGTGAAGTGCTAGATAGTTGTTTGTTTTTATTGCAGGTTCCTCCAGAATTCGATTTTTCTGTTCACAAATATTTTCCAGTCGTCAAGTTAATCTAACACCAGTGGAGATAATGGATGCAGTTTGTGTGATGAGCTGAAATTCAAGACTTAAAACTTTTTGCTCCAGCTGTGCCTATGTTCCAGCATACTAGAAAAAGACTGTGTAAAATTCAGATCCGTGAGGCACATCAACAGCAATGCTTTGTATATGCTGCTGTACTGTTAATACTGTGAACAGAATAAAAATATAACTTTTTAAATTTTTGATGCCAATAGTAGATAAAAAGGAAGTGTTTCACTCAGCATAACCATTCTACATGTTGATGGCTGTAACATTAAAAAATGTAATTTGTGCTGGAAATCTATTTTTAAATTACCAACTGTATCCATTTATAAGATCATGATTGTTTATCCTTTCCATTGGGAAAGAGGAAAATCAGGGCAAATAGTGAGGAAATGAAAATGCTAAGGATAAGGCACATGGCATGGATGGACTGGACCCTGAAATAGGAGGGAAACTAATAAAAATTAGTGTGAGAGGAGAACATCTCTCCTAGTTAATGTATTTGTTGAGTTCCAACCCTCCTGACCCTTACTCGTGCTTAAATGATTATTTGACAATAGTCTATTCGAGTCATTGTGGCATAGGAGGTGGTCTTCCAGCCCATGCCAGCTCTCTGTAGAGTAATCCAGTCAGTCCTGTTACCCTTCTCTATCCCCGTACCCCTGCAAGTTTATTTCCCTCAAGTATGCATCCAATTTCCTTTTGAAATCATCCATCCTCTATTTCCATCATCCTCATAGGCAGAAAGTTCCAGGTTATTACCACTCACTCTGCAAAAAAAGTTCTTAGTCGCATCAGCCCTGTGGCTCTTGCCCAAAACATTAAATCTCTGTCCCCTCATCCTTGTATGACCATGGGAACAGCTTTTCTTTATATGTTGTGTAAACCTGTCATAATCTTGTACACCTCTATCAAATCTCCCCTCAATCTCCTTTGTTCCATGGAGAACACCCAAGCGTCTCCAACCTAATCTGAAAGATAAAATCCCTCACCCTGGAAGCGTTCTGGTACATCTCCTCTGCTCTCTCTCAAGGACCTCCACATCCTTCCTAAAATATGACCAGAACTGGATGCAATACTCTAGTTGTGGCCTAACTAGAGTTTTATAAAGATTCAGCATAACCTCCCTGCTTTCATACTCAATAGCTCTATTTATGAAGCCCAAGATCTCATATGCTTTTCTAACTATTCTCAATATGTCCTGCCACCTTCAAAAATTTATGTACATGTACCCCCAGGTTTCTGTCCCTGCACTCTTTTGAACTGTCATATAGTCTATATAAGCTGTTCCCTATCCCTTCTGTCAAATTGCATTACCTCACACTTCTCTGCATTAATTTCTGTCTGCCTATTCTAAAGCAGTGGTCTGAGCACGAAGG
This sequence comes from Heterodontus francisci, assembly GCF_036365525.1. Lineage (NCBI taxonomy): Eukaryota > Metazoa > Chordata > Chondrichthyes > Heterodontiformes > Heterodontidae > Heterodontus > Heterodontus francisci. The sequence continues at coordinate 119,873,354 of NC_090374.1, forward strand.
CTCAACTACATAATCTAGGCTACATCAAATAGTAGATCCATTTATACTTTGTGACAGTTCTTGCAACCCAGTAGTACTCTGCTGCAGTCTTATGTAATATTGCATGCAATTTTGGACACTAACTTCAAAAATGCATTTGCTAGGAATTTCCTTAGTCACTGCTCCTGCTTTGCTGAAAGTATGGCAAAAAATCCTGTTTACATACAGAATTTTCACCACACTTCCCGTCGGTAGGAGCAGTGTAGCGGGATCAACTCCAAGAAGGTTGCCAGCTGTTGTGGAATGGAGTCAGAGAAAAGCAGTACAGGGTAATTTCAACACTAAGTTTGGAGGATAGGCTCTCAGCAGGTAGACCAGTAACTTGTTTTTGGAGAGAAGATTAAAGTGGAATGAGAAGAGAGACAATCGAGATCTTTAATATTCCCAAGTAGTACAGACGATGTGGACAAAAGCAGAATATTTAATTTTCAAGTACGTAACTAAATTATTTAACAAATGTCAAGTTTGAGGCTAGAAGAAACATCTCCCTCTAAAAGATATGTAAAATAGATGGAAGGCTAGAGTTATGGAATCTTAAAAGCAGCTGAATAAATAATGAATGGAGAACTGAATTGGTAGTTATAGGTAGAAGACTTTTTTGTGCTGTGATATGTATCGGGGGTTGGGGAGGAGAGAGAATAGGCCAGGACTGCATACAGGAGCTGTTAATACAAAAGCAGCATGCTGCTGGAAATCTGAAATTACAGAAAATGCTGGAAAGTGAGGCAGCATCAGGTCGATAACCTAGCAGAACTATCGACCTGAAACACTAACGGTTTCTCTCTCCACAGATGCTGCCTGGCCTGCTGAGTATTTCCAACTTTTTCTATCTTTATTACTTAAGATAGTTGGATAGTTTGGAGTTTTGCTTGATTAGCTTTGGGTCTCAAATGTTTTGATGCAGCAATTTCTCTCAAGCCATTAAATAAACAGGAAAGTCCATTGTACAGAATTTGTGGAAGGAGCAGGCTTGCAGAGCCAAATTTAAACTTGAATACTTGGCAAGAGACCCAAGAGTAGCAGCTGTATTTCTCCCCCCCACCCCATAAATGGCTCAGCAGTATTCATTAGGACTTAAGGTTATTTGCCTACTGAGGCATCCAAAATAGGTTTCTAGTTATTGAGCTTACAATCTTTTAGGCTGCCATGGGTCTTAAATCAATTAACCTTTTATTGTTATTCAAGATTGTAAACACCCATTGGAAGGAAGGGCAGCTACTGCAACCAAGGAAAAACAAGATAAATGGCATACTAATTCATGTTATTTAACTTGCTTAGAACATTTGAGATTTACCAAGGGTGTTTCACAAGAAGCGAAGCTGCTTCTGTATTTATAGGGTTTAAAATAATTTAGTGGATGATTCAATTGGACTGTCACTGCACACTTTAAAAGTTTTTCAAAAATTTGAAAATGTCAAAAAATAAAATGACCTGCAGTCATTTTGCAATTAAATCTCATGTGACGTTGTTTTTGCCTATAAAGAATTGATATTTTACCTAGAAGACCATCCACTTAAATTACATGCTTCTCTTTGACTATTTAATGAAACAATTAATCACAACACCCAATATTTACCTACTCAGGTATGAACAAATCTAAAAATTACCAATTTTTAGATTTATAGAATAAAGTAATGCACAATTATAGCAGGATTAAATCTGGAAGCCATTGATTATCAAAATCCAACCAAATTTGAATAAAATTTCAGCCCCAAAAAATCTTAATATAGATACCTGCCACTCAATTAAATAACACATCATTACCTAGGCAATAAGATTGCTTTCATAACATATTGGTCTTCCAACCTTGACCGGGTTTGAAACAAAATCCAGGACCAATGCTGGAACGATTTATTCTTACTGGGTAAGTTCCAAGCATGCTGTTGGATAGAGTACTACTTGGGGTGTTGAGCAATGTTTCGGGGGGGCGGTGTTAAAGACAAGCAAGACCTGCAACAGCAACTTCTATCCAGTTAGTCATGTAATTTACTTAAAGCTGTGAAGAATTCAGCAGTCTAGACCAAGTTAACTTCCAGCTTAAACGGGGAACAATTTGAAAACCTTGTTCACCAAAATTAAGTGGGAAAAAAAGACAACCCAATTGGCAAATAGCTTCCAGCAGCACAGCAGCAGGATTCACAAAGTAAACATTCACTGGCTCAACAACAAAGTCACTGTCATTTTAGCAACCCATTATAGTTCCTACAAGGTTATATTTTTTTTAAACTGCAGTCATTCCCCCCTCACAAAAGCACCAGTTGTAAATGTGAGAGCATGAAGTCCCCTCGAACCCTCCCACCTTCTCCTCTTGCAACGTAATAGATTTTACATTGCAAGTAGAAAATGTGATTTAGATCAAAATGTGAAGGCCAAAATATAAGTGGTTTCATCAGGATAAAGTTACCAGACTAAATGCAAAATTTAAAACAAGTGAAAAATATATCAACAGTAAAACTTGCTTTTTAAAAGAAAATAAATGTATGGCTTTCCCTTGCTGAGCTGGTTAGACCGAACATGAAGGAATACAACCTCACCTTTGTTAACCAGATTTGGCCCAATGAATGAATCTTACTTAAGTTGCATTTTTATTTTAGATGGTAGAAAATTTATTTTTCAATGCAAACAGAAAATAATATGCACCCACCCTCAAAATCCTCATGTTCTAATAATGCAGTGAAGCAGATTGGACTATAGTTATGAATAAAAACAACTTCCTAACTCTCCGTTCAGTCCTGTCTGTTCAGATGCAAGCAGTGGGAATTGTCTTAACCTAGGATTCTTTTCAGAAAGAAATCCAATTGCATTTACTGTAAGCTTCCCCCAGGTCAACAATATAGATAACTATGGTTTCACATATTTTACATTTTAGCAATTTAAAAAGCTATTCAACCAAGAAAAATCTCTCAACACTAAAAGGCACACTTCTAACGTCAGTCTTAACTAACTAATAAACACATACACAAGGTTGGGCTGGTTTTTCGGAACTTAGTTTATTTTAAATGAACTTATCTTTAAACATTTGCATTGCCTGCAGAATAATCAATTTTCTCTAACATTTGTGTTGAAATAGAAATTCAAATAATTAAATCCTACATTAAATAAGAAACCATTAAGACATTGTTATAATTTAGAAATGGACAAAGGTTTCGAGCATCAAATTTCAACATCAGTCTGCTGCTCAAGCATTCGACCAATTCAAGTGAAGAGTCTGAAGTAGTCTCAAATGGCTGCTTAATAGTTTGCCAATAAATTTTGACCTAACCATAAAATCTCCCACTCTTCAATTCCTAAACTATTTACAGAATGTTCACGTAAGATCATCGTTACTAGTTCATCCTATTTTGATTTGAAGCCCTAGCCAATTCTAAAGAAATGTCATTGTGGGCATTAATCAACCAAAAATGTGCAATGTCTACAAATAAGAGATGAATGCAATTAACTGTGTTCAAGCAGTCTCCTTCACAGTATTTGATTGATGTTTTCATCTTCATTTTGTTTAAGAATTCTTTGCATAGCTTCTTCATTGCGTCTTGCTAAACATTTTAAAAAGATGTACACAGAGAGGGTTAATGTCAACTACAAGAAGGACCTACAAACAGTTAGGTTAACAGCTAAACCAAAATTAAGACAACTTTGTAAATGAAACATCAATTACTATTAGAACTTCAGGTTATAGCTACAGTTTTAGGCAATCATTTAACTTTAAGAGGCATCGTTTTAACAGTTCATAATGCAAGAACATATATTCTGCAAATTCTGATTAATTTTACCACATTCATGCACTTTTGAGTGTTAAGATCTGTCATGCTTTAAATATAGTTGAACCTCCACACAAAAATAAATAGGTCATTATCAAAAAAGAAAACCCATTGCCCCTTAAGAATTTACAACTTTAGTTATGCCAAGTCATATGGTCCCTCTTCTCTACCTAAGCTACACGTGCTCCTTGTTCTGAAACTGCACACTTCAGTCACAAGAAAACAAGAGGAGTGGCCCATCGAGCCTGCTCCACCATTCAATACAATTATGGCTGATCTTGGGCTTCAATTCCACTTTCCTGCCCGTTCCCAGATCCCTCTATTTTCTTTCCAGACCAAAAATCTATCTATTCCTAGTCCTTTTAAAAGGAAACAGGAACAGAGATTGAACTGATGCAATGTAGCAAATACACAGAGTCCAGAACATCTCTAATTTGAAACATACTGTGTCCCCCAAGGCTTCACTATTGCATGAAAGATGAAGCAATTCATTCCCTTTTTTCCTGGGATTCACAATTAGCCCACCATAGTTTAGAAGACATGGTGTATTTAAATCATGGATATGTGTTATAGGAAAAGAAAAGCAGAAGGACTTTAAAATTTGCCCTAACTCCCATTGGTATCATCTGGCAACACCAATATGGTGATTGATTTGTCCAAAGGAAAGGCAAGGACATGCATTGGAGGATAGGAATAACTGAATCCCAGGGAAAACAATTCTAAAATCAGGAATCTGTCTACTGGTAGTGAAAATCCAGGGGGGCAAAGGGAACAATGTTAAAAATGCAAGCTACTGAAAGACAGTTTTGCATTAGCCATAGATTGAACTTGTTTACTGGCATTGAGAATTTTCCTAGGTGTGTAGCAAGAGTACAAAAAGTCACTAACGACAGAAGAATGAGGTGCAGTTCCAGAATAAGGCCTATAGAAACAATACTGGCTACGAGAAAGCAAGTAGCCATCGTCTACTCCAGTATTTATATGCAAATATTACAGGAAGGAAAGGGAGTTTATTTCACATTTTACAATTTTTTTTAAATGCTTAACTAGACACCTTTTAGATCAGTCGCAAGTTCTACTTCTTTGTCAGCCTCAAACTCTGCAACATTTCCCTCATCTCCATTGTAATCTGCTGTTTGCTTCCCATTCAATGCACCCAGGAACTCTTGTTCATTTTGGTTCTCAATACCTGCAGCATTTGAGAATGGAAAGAAAAGGCAAGATGAAATTTCAAAAGCTCAATTATCAGGAAGACAAAACATTAAAGTTACAAAATATTCCACACACAATATGAATTGCAGCATTTTACAGCTCTGTAGCGAAATGGAATTGCATCTGGTTTGTGCAGAAGATGCCCCAATTATACAATGATCAATCTTTTTTTATTCATTCATGGGATGTGGGTGTCGCTGGCCAGGCCAGCATTTATTGCCCATCCCTAATTGCCCTTGAGAAGGTGGTGGTGAGTAGGTACACCCAGCGACAGTGAAGGAACGGCGATATAGTTCCAAGTCAGGATGGTGTGTGACTTGGATGGGAACTTGCAGGTGGTGGTGTTCCCATGCATTTGCTGCCCTTGTCCTTCTAGTTGGCAGTCGCAGATTTGAAAGCTGCTGTCTAAGAAGGACGAGGATTAGATGGTACACACTGCTGCCGCTGTGCATCGGTGATGAAGGGAGTGCACGTTTGTAGATGGGGTGCCAATCAAGTGGGCTGCTTTGTCCTGGATGGTGTCGAGCTTCTTGAGTGTTGTTGGAGCTGCATCCATCCAGGCAAGTGGAGAGTATTCCATCACACTCCTGACTTGTGCCTTGTAGATGGTGGACAGGCTTTGGGGAGTCAGGAGATGAGTTACTTGCCTCAGGATTCCTAGCCACTGACCTGCTCTTGTAGCCAGTGCAGTTTCTGGTCAATGGTAGCCCCTAAGATGTTGGTAGTGAGGGATTCAGCGATGGTAATGCCATTGAACGTCAAAGGGAGATGGTTAGATGCTCTCTTGTTGGAGATGGTCATTGCCTGGCACTTGTGTGGCACAAATGTTACTTGCCACTTATTAGCCCAAGCCTGGATACTGTCCGGGTCTTGCTGCATTTCTACACGGACTCCTTCAGTATCACAAATGGTGCTGAACATTGTGCAATCAGCAAACATCCCCACTTCTGACCCTATGAGTGAAGGAAGGTCATTGATGAAGCAGCTAAAGATGATTGGGCCTAGGACACTACCCTGAGGAACTCCTGCAGTGATGTCCTGGAGTTCAGATGATTGACCGCCCAACAACCACAACCATCTTCCTTTGCACTAGGTATGACTCCAGCCAGCGGAGGGTTTTCCCCGATTCCCACTGACCTCAGTTTTGCTAGGGCTCCTTGATGCCATACTCGGTCAAATACTGCCTTGATGTCAAGGGCAGTCACACTCTCACCTCACCTAGAGTTCAGCTCTTTTGTCCATGTTTGAACCAAGGCTGTAATGAGGTCTGGAGTTGAGTGGCCCTAATGGAACCCAAACTGAGCATCACTGAGCAAGTTATTACTAAGCAAGTGCCGCTTGATGGCACTGTTGAGTATTTCCAGCATTTGTTTTTAATTTATATTAGTACTACCAATTAAGCCAAGTTGATACTAGGAAAGGGTAGAGCATCTGACTGAAATTGGACCTGACCATCAGGAAAAACATTATCACACCTCTTAGTAGCTTACAAATTTAAAAGAATACACCTTAATATAGTTTCAATAAAAGAATAATTTCCTCATTGTAATTCTACGCTGGGAGTTATGTAAAATAATGCATTATTACAGACAATAATATTTGAACCTTCATTTCTCCTGGATTCTTCATTTTCATAGTCATCCCTGGTTCCATTCTCATCTTCAAGGGTGCCTGCAAAACAGCCTCAAATTAACTCAATTATTGATGTTTACAGGCAAATGTAAATATAGGGCAGGATTTTCCCTGCAGGCTTCTGAACCCCACCATCAGACTGAAATCAGAAGCCCGCACTGTGTGGGGAACAGTCACTCGACGTGATTTTCTCAAGGAAACTAATTAATGGCGAGAGGCTTTCCAACTTGAAAGGAACAGCAGGCTGCAATTGAAGGCAAGTACAGGAGACAGCGCTTCAAAATGGAGGCGCGCTCTCTCCAACTTTTTAAAATTTAAACTAAAAAATGGATTTTGCAGCCAGGTCACCAATGTGGTGGGTTGCGGGGGGGGGGGGGGGGGGAGGGGGGGCAGTGGGGGAGAGCCTCTTTACAAAGTGGCCTATGGCGCTGCAGCACAGAGGCAGGCTGGCTGGGTCTACCTGGAGCACTGGCTTTCCCAGTCTGCCACCTCTAGGCTGCTAAACCTGCCCCTGCCACCTGTGTGAAGCTGCAGGCTGGCTGGAAAATCCCAGTTGGCCTTCTTTAATTGGCCATTATTTAGCTCAATCAGCTACCCGCCACATGTGGGTGCGTAGCCCTGCCGCCGACCTCCCTACCCCATCCCACAAGAATGGCCCAGGGCAGGATGCAGCCAATGAACCGGCACGCAGGGCCGACGGCGCTATTTTTAGCACCCGCTCACCTCCGCTCCCAGCACCAGCGGGGCCTAAAAATCAAGCCCACAGTGTCAGATTTGTTGGTATTGAAGTTCCACCTCTAAATAGGTCTGCTGACGGATACTGCCATCAGAATTGTTCACATACTACTATCATGATAGAAAAGAGCCAAAGCATTAATGAATGACATAGAAGTATTGTACCTGCTGCCACAATGTACATTTTTTTTTTATTCGTTTCATGGGCATCACTGGCCAGGCCAACATTTATTGTCCATCCCTAATTGCCCAAGAAAAGAAAGTGGTGAGTTGCCTTCTTAAACTGCTGCAGTCCATGTGGGGTAGGTACACCCACAGTGCTGTTGGGAAGGGAGTTCCAGATTTTTCATCCGGAAACAGTGAAAAATAGTGATATAGTTCCAGGTAAGGATGGTGTGTGGCTTGGAGGGGAACTTGCAGGTGGTGGTGTTCCCACGCATATGCTGCCCTTGTCCTTCTAGGTGGTAGAGATCACGGGTTTGGAAGGTGCTGCCGAAGGAGCCTTGATGAGTTGCTGCAGTGCATCTTGTAGATAGTACACACTGCTGCCACTGTGCATCGGTGGTGAGGGAGTGAACGTTTTTGGACTGGATGCCAATCAAGCGGGCTGCTTTGTCCCAGATAGTGTCGAGCTTCTTCAGTGTTGTTGGAGCTGCACCCATCCAGGCAAGTGGAGAGTATTCCACCATACTCCTGACTTGTGCCTTGTAGATGGTGGATAGGCTTTGGGGTGTCAGGTGGTGAGTCAGTCGCCACAGGATTCCTAGCCTCTAACCTGCTCTTGTAGCCACTGTATTTATATGGCTGGTCCAGTTCAGTTTCTGGTCAATGGTAACCACCCACCACCCCCCAGGATGTTGACAGTAGGGGATTCAGTGATTGTAATGCCGTTGAATGTCAAGAGAAGATGGTTAGATTCTCTCTTGTTGGATATGGTCATTGCCTGGCACCTGTATGGCACGAATGTTACTTGCCACTTATCAGCCCAAGCCTGGATATTGTCCATGTCTTGCTGCATTTCTACATGGACTGCTTCAGTATGAGGAGTCACGAATGGTGCTGAACATTGTGCAATCATCAGCGAACATCCCCACTTCTGACCTTATGACTGAAGGAAGGTCATTGATGAAGCAGCTGAAGATGGCTGGGCCTAGGGCATTACTACCCTGAGGAACTCCTGCAGTGATGTCCTGGAGCCAAGATGATTGATCTCCAACAACCATAACCATCTTCCTTTGCGCTAGGTACGATTCCAACCAGCGGAGAGTTTTCCCCGATTCCCATTGACTCCAGTTTTGCTAGGGCTCCTTGATGCCATAATTGGTCAAATGCTGCCTTGATGTCAAGGGCAGTCACTCTCACCTCACCTCTCGAGTTCAGCTCTTTTGTCCATGTTTGAACCAAGGCTGTAATGAGGTCAGGAGCAGAGCGGCCCTGGCAGAACCCAAACTGAACGTCACAGAGCAGGTTATTGCTAAACACGTGCTAAGTAACAGCACTGTCAATGACACCTTCCATCACTTTACTAGTAATCGAAAGTAGACTGATGAGGCGGTAGTTGGCCGGTTTGGATTTGTCCTGCTTTGTGTGTACAGGACATATCTGGGCAACTTTCCACATTACCAGGTAGATCCCAGTGTTGTAATTGTACTGGAACAGCTTAGCTAGGGGCACGGCAAGTTCTGGAGCACAGGTCTTCAGTACTATTGCCGGAATGTTGTCAGGGCCCGTAGCCTTTGTAGTATCCAGTGCCTTCAGTCGTTTCTTGATATCATGTGGAGTGAATCAAATCAGCTGAAGACTGGCATCTGTGATGCTGGTGACTTCAGGAGGAGGCAAAGATGGATCATCCACTCGGCATTTCTGGCTGAAGATTGTTGCAAATGTAGTTTTCTTTTTGCATTGTTATAAACAAAGCAGCACAAAATTCTATAGCTGATGAAATATTACGGGGAAGATACTTTGTCAGGATACATTGAATCCATTCAGTTTTATCTTTAAAATAAAAATGAAAAACTGTTGAACTGAACTGGATTTTAAGAACACTTTAAAGCCAATGAACTTCAATCAAAAGAAAACCTATGCATACAGTTTTTCAAAATTAAAAGGAGCAAAGGTAGATTTGAATTGTGCATTTTAGTATTCATACCTGTATCTAGTAGCTTGTTATTTTCAAGTTCTTGTGCAAGTTTTGTAGAGACTGCATCATGTTCCAATTCATTTATTTTCTTAACTTCTAACTTGTCTGTGAGGTCATTATTTTGCCCCGGAGACGACTTCTCTTTATCTGATGGCTCAGTAGTATTTTGTTTCTCTGTTGGTTTGTGCTCAGTCTGCTTAACAGTAATCAGTAAATTTACTTAGATATTTACAAATCAATCAGCAGCAACTGTCACAGCTACCACATTCTATCTGGTTTAAATTCTTTTCGCAGGGGCAGGGAGGGTTAAGAAAACAAAGTAAGAGAAAGTTGAATTTTTGATGCTTGCATTTTTGGATTTTAAAAAAAGTTAATAGATCCTACATTCTACTTTTCATAGGATCATAGGAAACAGGAGCAAGAGTAGACCATTTGGCCCGTCAAGCCTGCTCCGCCATTCAAACATCTCATGGGTGATCATCTACTTCTATGCCACTTCTTCCTCAGTATCCCCATATCCGTTGATGTCTTGAACATGCTCAATGATTGATCTTCCACAGCCCTATGCAGAAGAGAAGTACACAGATTCCGCACCCTCTTAAAGAAATTCCTCCTCATCTCAGTCTTAAATGGCCTGCCCCTTTTTCTGAGACTGCAACCCCCCCCCCACCCCACCCAAGTTCTAGACTCACTGGCCAGAGGATCTACCTATCTACCTCATCACACCCTGTAAGAATTTTGTAAGTTTCAATGAGATCACCTCTCATTCTTTGAAACTCTAGAGAATACAGGCCCAGTTTCTGCAATCTCTCCTCACAAGACAGGGATTAGTCTGGTGAAACTCTGTTGCACTCCCTCCGTCACAAGTATATCCTTCCTTCGATAAGGAGACCAAAACTGTACAAAATACTCCAGCTGCGGTCTCACCAAGGCTTGAGACAATTGCAACAATACATCTTTACTCCTGTACTCAAATCCCCTTGCAATGAAGGCCAACATACCATTTGCCTTTTAATTGCTTGCAGGACCTGCATACTAGCTTTTTGTGACTCATGAACAAGGACACCCAACTCCCTTTGGACATCAACACTTCCCAAACTCTCACCATTTAAGAAATATTCTGCCTTTCTGTTTTTTCTCCCAAAGTGGATCACTTCACACTTGTACACATTATATTCCATGTACCATATTTCTGCCCATTCACATAGCCTGTCCAAATCCCCTTGAAGCCTCCTTACAACTTACATTCCCTCGTAGTTTTGTGTCTTCAGCACATTCCCACATCCAAATCATTGATGTCGATTGTGAACAGCTGTGGCCCAAGCACTGATCTGTGCAGTACCCCACTAGTAATAGCCTGCCAACCTGAGAACAACCCATTTATTCCTGCTTTCTGTTAATCAATTCTCAATCCATAGCAGTGTATTTCTACCAAGCCCATGTGCTCTAATTTTGTTTACTAACCTCCTGTGTGGGACCTGATCAAAAGCCTTCTGAAAATCCAAATACACATCCATGGGTTCTCCTTTATCTGTGCTACAAGTAACATCCTCAAAAAACTCCAACAGGTTTGTCAAACATTATTTCCCTTTCATAAATCCACGTTGACTCTGCCCAATCATATCATTATTTTCTAAGTGTCCAGTTATCTCATCCTTTATAACAGATTCTAAGACTTTCCCTACTACGGATGTCAAACCAACAGGTCTGTAGTTCTCCCTTTTCTCTCTCGCTCCCTTCATAAATAGTGGGATTACATTTGCTACTTTCCAGTCTGCAGGAATCCTTCCAGAATCTATAAGAGTTTTGAAAGATAACCACCAATGCATCCATTATCTCTATACCCCACTCCTTCAATACTCTGGGATGTAGCTCATCTGGTCCAGGGGATTTATCAACATGCAATCCAATTAATTTTTTTGAGTACTACCTCTGTATTGATACTAATTTCTTTCAGTTCCTCATTTTTGCAAGTGCCTTGGTTCCCTAGTATTTCTGGGAGATTTTCTGTGTCTTCCTCTGTGAAGAAAGACACAAAGTAATTGTTTAGTCTGTCCACTATTTCCTCATTCTCCACCACAAACTCTCCTGTCTCCCCCTGCAATGGACCCACATTCGTCCTTGCTAATCTTGTCCTTTTCACATACCTAAAGAAGCTTCTACAGTCATAGCTTGCATTCATAATCCCTTTCTTCATCAGTTTCTTGGATTTTAAATTGCTCCCAATACTCGCGGCTACCACTTGTTCTGGCGACCTTACAAGCCACTTCTTTTGACCTAATGCAATCTTTAGCTTCTTTTATTAGCCACAGTTGATTCACCTTTCCTGTTGGGTTTTTGTGTCTTAGAGGAATGTATATTTGTTGTAGACAGGGAGAAACTGTTTCCATTGGCTGGAAGATAGCCATTGACTATCTACTGTCAAATCGTTTAATGTATTTTCCCAATCCATCATAGCCAACTTGCCCCATATACCTTCAGAGTTTCCCTTGCTCAGATTTAAGACCCTAGTTTCAAACTTAATGTAAAATTCTATCATACTGTGCTCACTATTTCCTAATGGCTTATTTATAATAAGGTTATTAATTGGCCCTTTCTCATTACATAATACTAAAGCTAAAATAGCCTGATCCCTAGATGGTTCTTCAACACACTGCTCCAGAAACCCATCTCATACACACTCCAGGAATTAATCCTGTGAATTTCCTACGAAACAGAGTTCCAGTTCAACCATCTACTCTGAAGTGTCAATCCACTCCCAAATGTGGGTATCCCCACGGTGTATTTTTACCCCTTAAAAGAAAATAGTTCTTAGAATTGCAATGTAATGAAGGCAAATGCACTCCACAATCACACACCAATATACAGAGAGAAATTAATATTTTGGCATGCACGTGTACCTATTTTATAAATCACAATCATTAGTGCATAAGGAGGCCATTCAGCCCATCGTGTCCGCACTGGCTCGCTGCAAGAGCAATTCCCTCAGTTCCATTCCCCTGCCTTCTCCCCATAACCCTGTACATTTTTCCTTTTCATATAACTGTCTAATACAGAATCAAATAAGGAAGTGTGAAGTGATGCATTTTGGATGGACAAAATAAAGACAATATAAACTAAACTGGTACAATTGGTACAAACAGATCTGTGGCTCACATACACAAAGCTCCGAAGGTGACAGGACAAGTTTAAAAGTGCAAACAGGATCCTAGGTTTTTATAAGGAATGAAATACACAAGCAAGGAAGTTTTGCTGAAGCATTGTAAAACCTGGTTAGGCTCCAACTGGAGTATTACATCCAATTCTGGGCACCACACTTCAGGAAGAATGTCAAGGTCTCAGAGCAGATGCAAAGGAAATTTACTAGAATGGTACCAGGGATGAGGGACTTCAGTTACTTAGAGAGACTAGAGGGGTTGAGGTTGTTCTCTTTAGAGCAGAGAAGGTTAAGGTAGAGTTAAGAGGTCAAAACTACGAAGAGTTGTGATAGACGTAGGTAGGGAGAAATGGTTTCCATTGGCTGGAAGATTGATAACCAGAGAACACAGATTTAAAGTAACTGCCAAAAGCATCAGAGGGAGATGAGGAGACTTAAAAAAAAAAGCAGGTTATGATGAACTGGAATGCATCGCCTGAAAGGGCGATAGAAGCACATTAAATAGTTACTTTCAAAAGGGAATTGGATAAACACTTGCAAAGGAAACATGTGCAGGGCTATGGAGAAAGAATAAGGGTTTTGGCTAATTGGATAGCTCATTCAAAGAGCAGGCACAGATATGAAGGGTCAGATGGCTTATGTGCTGCAAAAATCTATTCTTCTATAAATAGTGTGACAGAAACATATTAATCTTGGCATATGGAACACTATTTGAACATTTACTGGACACTGAACATAACTTGTTTAAAAAGACCACAGAGCAGTGGCTGAAAACATGGCTGCACATTTGCATTCTGAGAGACAGTTGCCTAGAGAAACAATGGGAGTGCTCCCTGATTCAATTAGCCAGATAGGTTTTGTTAATAGTCATGATCAAAAGTGGTATCATAGAGAGATACAGCACTGAAACAGGCCCTTCGGCCCACCGAGTCTGTGCCAACCATCAACCACCCATCTATACTAATCCTACATTAATCCCATAACCCCTACCACATCCCCTACCTTAATTCTCCTACCACCTACCTACACTAGGGGCAATTTACAATGGCCAATTTAGCTATCAGCCTGCAAGTCTTTGGCTGTGGGAGGAAACCGGAGCACCCGGCGGAAACCCACGCAGTCACAGGGAGAACTTGAAAACTCCACACAGGCAGTACCCAGAACTGAACCCAGGTCACTAGAGCTGTGAGGCTGCGGTGCTAACCACTGCGCCACCCTGAGGTAGTCGAGGTAGCTGTGGAAGTCGGTGGGTTTATAATGGATATTAGTAGACAGCCTATCCCCAGAGATAGAGACAGAGAAGTCGAGGAAGGGAAGTGTCGGAGATGGACCATGTAAAGGTGAGAAAAGGGTGGAAATTAGAAGCAAATTTGATAAAGTTTTCCAGTTCAGTGCAGGAGCAGGAAACGGCACCGATACAGTCATCAAGGTACCGGAAAAAGAGTTGGGGGAGGGTGCCTAAGTAGGACTGGAACAAGGAATGTTCGACATATCCCACAAAAAGACAAACATAACTAGGACCCATGCGGGTACCCATAGCAACACCTTTTACTTGAAGGAAGTGAGTGGAGTTGAAGGAGAAGTTGTTCAATGCGAGAACAAGTTCAGCCAGGCGGAGGAGGGTGGTGGTGGATGGCGACTGGTTGGGCCTCTGTTCAAGGAAGAAGCGGAGAGCCCTCAAACCGTCCTGATGGGGGATGGAGCTGTAGAGAGATTGGACGTCCATAATGAAGAGGCGGCGGTTGGGACCAGGAAATTGGAAATTGTCAAAATGATGTAGGGCGTCAGAAGAGTCACGGATGTAGGTGGGAAGAGACTGGACCAGCGGAGAAAAGTTAGAGTCAAGATAGGAAGAAATAAGTTCAGTGGGGCAGGAGCAGGCTGACACAATGTGTCTGCCGGGATTTTGGGAAGGAGGTAGAAGCGGGCTGTCTGGGGTTGCAGGACTATGAGGTTGGAAGCTGTAGAGGGAAGATTTTGCCTTAGTGGGTAAGGGGGAGGGAGGGAAGCAGAAGAGGCAGCTGAACAGATAGCTTCAATTATAATGACAAAATAGTCCATGAGCCCCTCACACTTATTTGCAGTGATGGTGGAGGAGCTATTTGATAGTAGAGAAGGGAAGCTAGGGTTTACTTTTGTTCTCCAGTATGATCCTGGAATTTTGACCAGTTTTGGCTGAGGAGAGTGAAGCCTAATAGTGCTTGATGTCATCCAGCAAGATCTGGTTATGCATGACTAAACCGGGTATGTGCCAGATATGCGCAAGTCTGCATCTCTTGAGACATTGACAGTCAAAGTGTAAGAGCCAGCACTCCACCCCCTCCACTGAGTGTGTCTGGTAAGCTTTGAAGAATCAATAATCCTCACAGGCAGGTCCTTTCAAACAAAGAACTAGTCACATTTCTAGCCTGCAGGCCAACCTGGGAATTGATTGAATTGTGCCTCTCAGAAAAGTTTTGGAGGTAGACTGCAATTTTGAAGACGAAAGAGGAGCAAGGTCTCTCTCTCTCTCACGAAAAGTTCCAGGGAACCACGGAAGTAATTTAAGCCTCAAGATAGATAACCCCTGCAGCCTTCTGGTACCAGCGAAACAAGTTTGTAAGTGTGCACTGGACCCCAACGAGAACTGCGAGACCTAACTTCAATCAAAGACTTCACAGCACAACTATCAAGCGTAACTGAATTCGATCTACAACTTCAAACCTTCCCCTTTAATTCTTTCTCCTCCTCTATCTGTGTGTGTTTTATCGCATATGCATGCTAGCGTGGTTGTGTCGCGTATTTTTAGTAGTTTTAACTGAGTTAGAGTGTTAAGGTTAATAAACCTGCACCTTCCGTGTTTAAACCTGAGAAAGCTTATCTGATTGGTTCCTTTACAATTACAATTAGTGAGCAAGGACTCACTGAGGTGAAGCTAATAAACACGGTTTTTAAAAGTTACGGTCAAACCAGGAAAGGGGCAAGAGGGGAGCCTGAGATCCCTTCCTCACCTGGTCGTAACAATAGAATTCCAATCCTGTTAAAGTGATTCGGCATTTACTAAATGTGGATAATAGTTATTGCTAATTAGAATGACTCACCGTGATCAACAAACAAGTTGGAACAGCAATGGTTGCAAAAGTACAGACAATTAATGAGTAAAGAATAAGCAATCCTACTCAGACCATAGCTCATTCTTTCTCATTTCCTCTCTTTTACACAGGAAATAAGAATAATTAACTGGGGGATGGCCAACTTCAACGGTGTAAGAATGGAGCTGGGGCAAATAAATTGGAGTCAAAAGCTGGCAGGAAAACTGGTAGATGAACAATAGGCTACCTTCAAAGAGGAGATAGTTCGGGCACAATCAAAGTATATTCCCTCAAAGGGGAAAAGTAAGGCAAACAAATCCAGAGCTCCCTGGATGACAAAAGAGGTAGGGATCAAGATAAAGAAAAAGTGTGCTTATGACAAATGCCAAGTACAAAATACTATTGAGAACCAGGCTAAATATAGAAGGTCCAGAAGGGAAGTGAAAAAGCAAAAAGAGAAGCAAAGAAAGAGCATGAAAAGAGACTTGCAGCTAGCATTAAAGGAAATCCCAAGTATTCTATAGGCATATAAATAGTAAAAGGGTGGTAAAAGGAGGAGTGGAGCCGATCATGAAGGCAGAGGGCATAACTGAGGTATTAAATGAATATTTTCCAACTATCTTTACCAAGGAAGAAGCTGCAACCCAGCCGAAGTTGAAAGGAGGTAAGTCAGACACTAAAAGAGTTCAAACTTGATAAAGAGGAAGTATTAAACAGGCTGTCTGTACCTAAAGAGTATAAAGCACCAGGGCCAGATGAGATGCATCCAAGGGTACAAAGGGAATACTGAGGGAAGTGAGGTTGGAAATCGCAGAGGCGCTGGCCATAATTTTTCAGTCTTCCTTAGACTCAGGGGTGGTGCCAGAGGACAGAAGAATCGAAAACGTTACACCCTTGTTCAAAAAAGGGCGTCAAGATAAGCCCAGCAATGACAGACCAGTCAGTTTAACTTCGGTGGTGGGAAAACATTTAGAAAAAATAATTCAAGACAAAATCAATAGTTACGTGGACAAATGCGAGTTAATTAAGGAAAGCCAGCATGGATTTCTTAATGGAAAATCATGTTTAAATAACTTGCTGGACTTTTTTGAGGAGGTAACAGAGAGGGTTGATGAGGGTAATGCTGTTGATGTGATGTACATGGACTTTCAAAAGGCGTTTGATACAGTGCCACACAACAGACTTGTAGCTCATGGAATAAAAGGGACGGCAGCAACATGGATATGAAATTGGCAAGTGACAGGAAACAAAGAGCAGTAGTTAAAAGATGTTTTTCGGGCTGGAGGAAGGTTTGTAGTGGAGGTCCCCAGGGATCAGTGTTGGGACCCTTACTTTTCCTGATATGTATTCATGACCGGGACAGACCTTGGTGTACAGGGCACAATTTCAAAGTTTGCAGACGATACGAAACTTGGAAGCATTGTGAACTGTGAGGAGGATAGTGTAGAACTTCAAAAGGGCATAAACAGGTTGATGGAATGGGCAGACAGGTGGCAGATGAAGTTCAATGCAGAGAAATGTGAAGTGACTCATTTTGGTAGGAAGAACATAGAGCGACAATATAGAATAAAGGGAACAATTCTAAAGGGGGTGCAGGAGCAGAAGGACCTATGTGTATATGTGCATAAGTCATTGAAAGTGGCAGGACAGGTTGAGAGAGCAGTTCATAAAGCATACAGTATCCTGGCCTTTATTAATAGGGGTATAGAGTACAAGAGTAAGGAGGTTATGCTGGCCTTGTATAAGACACTAGTTCGGCCTCAGCTGGAGTATTGAGTCCCGTTCTGGCTGCCGCACTTGAGGAAAGACACGAGGGCTTTAGAGAGAGAGTACAGAAAAGATTCACGAGAATGGTTCCAGGGATGACGAACTTCAATTAGGAAGATAGATTGGAGAAGGACTGTTTTCCTTGGAAAAGAGAAGGCTAAGAGGTGATTTGATCGAGGTATTCAAAATCATGAGGGGTCTGGACCGAGTAGGTGGAGAGAAACTGTTCCCACTCGTGAAAGGATTGAGAACGAGAGGGCACAGGTTTAAAGTATTTGGTAAGATAAGCAGAAGTGACAAGAGGATAAACTTTTTCACGCAGCAAGTGGTTAAGGCCTAGAATGCGCTGCCTGGAAACGTGGTGGAGGCAGGTTCAATTGTAGCATTCAAAAGGAAATTAGAGAGTTATATGAAAAGGAAGAATGTGCAGGGCTAGGGGAGAAGATGGAGGAATGGAACTGAGGGAACTGCTCTTTCAGAGAGCCAGTGCGGACACGACGAGCCGAATGGCCTCCTTCTGCACTATAATGATTCTGTGAAATAGGAGGCGGCCATTCGGCCCCTGGAGACTGCCCCGCCATTCAACTAGATCATGGCTGATCCTCCACCTTGACACCATTTTCCTGCACTATCCCCATATCCCTTGGTATCTTTAATATGTAGAAATCTATTGATATCTGTCTTGAATTTTTTTTTTTTTGAAGAGATACAGCACTGAAACAGGCCCTTCGGCCCACTGAGTCTGTGCCGACCATCAACCACCCATTTATACTAATCCTATACTAATTCCATATTCCTACCACATCCCCACCAGTCCCTATATTTCCCTACCACCTACCTATCCTAGGGATAATTTATAATGGCCAATTTACCTATCAACCTGCAAGTCTTTGGCATGTGGGAGGAAACCGGAGCACCCGGAGGAAACCCACGCAAACACAGGGAGAACTTGCAAACTCCACACAGGCAGTACCCGGAATTGAACCCAGGTCGCTGGAGCTGTGAGGCTGCGGTGCTAACCACTGCGCCACTGTGCCGCAATGACTGAGCCTCAACAGCCCTCTGGGGAGGAGAATTCCAAAAAATTACCATCCTCTTTTCCTCAATGAAAGTCCTTGCATTTACGTCTGACTTTATGACTGGTGAAGTTATATAATAGGTCGCACAAAGCCTAAAATGGTCATTCTTCAGCAAGTACATCTTTAATGCATTCTCTAATAGATTGATTTTTCATCCCATTCAGCTGCTCTCTTCCATCATGTTCCATGACAAAGATGTAACTGTTTCAAGTCTTGATGAGATTTCATCTGAATATACCAAGAGCTTTAGGCATCTGAATCAATATTCTTTAATTCCAAGTAATGGGGCAGAATGAGACGTAATTAAGCTTTCAGCAAGGTCATTAACTTTTGTAGGGGGTCACAAGCCCACACAAATACTCCAAATTTGAGCACCGCTCAGGAGTTGTGGGTTGTGTATAATAGTTTACCACATGATAAGCTCCCTATTTCAAATATACTAGCCTGGACAATAATTCTACCGAAATAAAAACCTCAAAGCTGTCTCACTATAACTGCTGTGATAATCACATCACTGACTGAACTACAAGGTAAGATAGGAACAGCAACAAACTCCAGTCCTGGCAATATCCTGGAGCAGCAATGACAACGACTGGAAGCAGAGATAGACAAAGTAACAGATCTACTCAAGGCTACAAATGTGTGTCACTCAGTATACTTTGCACCCATTATTTACAAGTACCACTAGCTTTGAGCAATTATTCCAAAGGGTAGTTGATTGCTGTGTGAGCACACAAATACATAAACATTTTGGTACTTTTCCTTTTATTGTAAACTTATTTTCATTTCTTCTAAACTCAAATCTTCTTTGCTATCTATGCATATGCACAGATTTTCACTTTTCTAGATTCTGCAAGGCATTTAACAGCAGACATCATAAGCCATCAGCAGCAGCAATGCAAGGCAGACGGGTTGGGCCAAAGGGCCTGTTTCTGTGCTGTATAACCCTATGACTCTATATATCTGGAGTTTCCAATTCAGATAAATATATTTGAGTAGAAGAATAGATATAGAGAGAAAGAAAAAGTAAGAGTGAGAGTATCCCCAAGGTTTTGAACAGGAATACATAAAATTTGTAAATAAATGGTGTTTTTACCAGTAACTTGTTCTGATCAGTTGTTTCAGTATTTCTGTTTTCAGGCTGGACCTTTGAGGCCTCCTCAAGCCTCTTGTTTAGCTCCTTAATCTGCTCTTCATACAGCTCTTTCTGATCATTTATTTGGTTACTGCA
The DNA here is from genome assembly GCF_036365525.1 of Heterodontus francisci. NCBI lineage: Eukaryota > Metazoa > Chordata > Chondrichthyes > Heterodontiformes > Heterodontidae > Heterodontus > Heterodontus francisci. The sequence goes on from NC_090374.1 coordinate 119,893,175, forward strand.
CTGAGTACTGAATAGTCAAATAAAAAGAAGTTAATAAATTTTGCTTGAAATTGTTGCTGAATTTTCTTTTTACGTGGCTATTGTGTCTTGGGAATAAACAAAGTCTAACTTTTTGGGCGACAGGTCATAGCTCCTAGACATTATATACATTGATGGCAGAAGCAATAGCACCTTAGTGACTGGTAACCATTTGCACCATAAGAAAGAAAAGTCCCTCAAGATTGTCCCTGTAAAGTTTTCAACAATTATTAATGCTCTCCCAGGAGAAGGGAAGGGTTTCAAGCATAAGCCAATGGATTATTAAACTTTGTACAAATAATGCATTCTGGATATAATTCTTTCATTTTAGGACCTAGACCAGTTCATCAAAAAAAATCGCAAGAATATCAAGATTAAATTCCATGGAAACACATTTTATTAAAATAAGTAACCTACTATGGAGCAGAGCATCATAATTAGGTTCTTGGGTTTTTAAATTCACAACAGCATTTTGAAGTCAGTTAATGTTGGAATACTAGCACTTAAGAAAAGCAAAATATTCTCACCAGAACCTCTCCATGAGTCACTCTAATTTAAAGAAAAGCTCCACCTGCATGAGTGACTCAGCCACAACCAAGAGACAGGTCATATTTCCTTCTCAAGTGAACTGTGAGTCTACTATGTTAAGATACAGATGCCACAAAAAAGCCTGGCTACCCGACGACACGTGTCGGGTTCGGGTCAGGTCAAATATCGGAGTCCAGCATTCGGGCTCGGGTCAGGCTGGACACTGCTTCCGGGAAGTCACTGGATCAGGCTTACCCATAATTCCCCACAACTCCAGCTGCCAGAACAGATGAAGGAGATTTGTGTCAGGTCGGACACCAAAAAAAAAAAAATGAAACGGATCGGGCTGGATTCGGGTTGGCTGTGGTCAGATCAGACCCGGGAGTGGTTTTAATTTTATACCCGAGCCAGGCTTTATGCCACAATACCAAAGTCATTAAAAAGTTCTGAATTCCTGTGGAGATGCCGCATAGATTCAAAACTCCTAAGATCTTTATTTCATCAGAGTTTTGATGTGCAAATACTGCTGTAAAACAATACCACTTTGACATGAACTCACAGACACTTGCAATCACTGACGCATGCTAAATTTAAAAATCCATTACTTGGGATGGTCCCAGACAGACATCCCTTTCTGGGATAAAAGTAAATATAAAAAATGATGCTCAGAATTTCACATGTGCCATAGCGCATGTGGTATAAATTAGACCTCATGTCCATTATCTGCAAGCAGTACCTCAAAAAAGACAGTGATTTTAGAGAACACATGTTATGGAAAGAAAATGAAAAGACTACATCTTCACAGATGCAAATATTCAATGTAGTTGAGATTAATCCCATAATTCTATGAGAGTAAATGGGGAAGGATTTTCTTAGTTCATGCTCATTAAATTTGTACCATTAGGCTCTTTGACACAGCAAATGGCAAGCAGCAAGCTCATGAAATCTGCAGTCGACAAGACCTATTTAAGCCTGGCATAAATTTTCCGGATGCCTTCTGTGAAGCACTTTGGGATGTTTATCCACATAATAGAAGCTGTTATTTCTAATGCTACAAGTCAATACCGATTCATTTTTATCTTGCAAACTTTTGAACAGTAGTACTGGAGAGTTCACATACTTACATGTCATAGGTTAATTTTTTCTGCAGCTCCTGCAACTTTTGATTTAAAAGGCCATACCCCTTTTGCAACTCTTGAAATTGCTCTGGAATAAAAAAGGAAAACATCTGTCAAAAATGCAGCCAACAAGGAAGCCAGATATCAATGAGTTGATTATTTATCTTTAACAAATTACATATTGTTATTCACACAGGCTGCGATACCCACTCTATCTCATCACTACCACCTCTCTCGACAACTCCACTGTTGCTAAATTATCAGACTGCTTATCCAACATCCAGCACTGGACAAGCAGAGATTAAATATTGGGTAAACTGGAGCTACTGTTTTCGGTCCTCGCTCCGAACTGCATTCCCTAACCACTGACTCCATCCCTTTCCCTGGCAACTGTCAGGAACTAAACGAGACTGTTCAACAGGCTTGGTGTCATATTTGACACCAAGATGAGCTTCCAACCACATCTTCGCACCATCGCTAAGGCGCCTATTTCTGCTTCTGTAACATCGCCCGACTGTGCCCCTGCCTCACCTCACCTGCTGCTGAAACCCTCATTCATGCCTTTGTTACCTCTAGATTTAATAATTCCAATGCACTCTTGGCTGGTTTCCCACATTCTACCCTCCATAAACTTGAGGTCATCTAAAACTCTGCTGCCCATTTCCTAACTCGTACCAAGTCCCATTCACCTATCATCTTTGTGCTCGCTGACATACATTAGCTCCCGGTCAAGCAACATCTCAATTTTAAAGTTCTCATCCTTGTTTTCAAATCTCCTCCAGACCCACAACCCTCCAAAATATATGCACTCATCTAATTATGGCATCTTGAGAATCCCTAATATTAATCACTCCAGCCTTCAGCTGCCTAAACCCCAAGCTTTGGAATTCCCTCCCTACACCTCTCCACCTTAAAGCCTAACTATTTGACCAAGCTTTTGGTGATATGACATAACATCTTGGTGTCATATTTTGTTTAATAATGCTCCTGTGAAGTGCCTTGAGATATTTTATTACATTAAAAGACACTGTATAAATGCAAGCAGCAGTTGCTTATTTTGTTAAAATAATGTTAAACCACTTTGCTCCTAACCACTCAAAGTTCAATTTTATTATGGCAAAACTTAATTAATGGGGATGCTAGGGTAAAGGCCTGCTACCCGACCCGAACCTGACATGTGTTGGGTTTGGGTCGGGTCGCACTTCCGTGTCCGGCATTTGGGCTCCAGTCAGGTCGGGCCGGATCGGAGATGCTTTACCACCACCTCAGGTAAGTGACTTTAATGTTAATTTATTTTTTGGACTTTAAAGGTGGTTTTGCTAGTTATTTTAAGCTTGTGCAGGTAAGGAACAGAGTGAAAAATGGAAGGTAGGTTAACTGATGGTCGGGTCAGGTCGGGCACGGGAAAAAATGTAAGGCCTCGGGCTGGGTCGGGTCTCATTGGAAGACACGAGCAGGCCTTTATGCTAGGGCACAAGACAAACAGAGGTCATGTTTTCACTCTACAGCTGTTCTCCAGCCTGTAAAACCACCAAATATTGAAGAGCTTGTGCTCATTTTGACAATGACAGATGTCGGATAGGTCAAGGACCTCAGATGAAGCAAATACAAGTGGACTCAAAGCCACACAATATTCCTAGATGGGACTGTGCTTATAGTAAATAGTTAATTACGAAATTCATTCATGAAGCCACAGACTCCTCCTCTTCCTTAAGATAAGGGACAAAGGTTCACCAAAAAAAAATGAAAGGGGAAAACCACAAATTATCAACTTACTTTTTGATTCTATTGTGAATGCTGCTGCATCGCAGCATTTTAAAAATGTATTAATTTGTGACTTAATCATTCAATATAGCTTAGATATCCAATCTATTCTGACATGAGTCACTGTTATAAAGTTTTTTAGAATATTACAGCGCAGTACAGGCCCTTCGGCCCTCGATGTTGCACCGACCTGTGAAACCATCTGACCTACACTATTCCATTTTCATCCATATGTCTATCCAATGACCACTTAAATGCCCTTAAAGTTGGCGAGTCTACTACTGCTGCAGGCAGGGCGTTCCACGCCTCAACTACTCTCTGAGTAAAGAAACTACCTCTGACATCTGTCCTATATCTATCACCCCTCAACTTAAAGCTATGTCCCCTCGTGTTTGCCATCACCATCCGAGGAAAAAGACTCTCACTATCCACCCTATCTAACCCTCTGATTATCTTATGTCTCTATTAAGTCACCTCTCCTCCTCCTTCTCTCCAACGAAAACAACCTCAAGTCCCTCAGCCTTTCCTTGTAAGACCTTCCCTCCATACCAGGCAACATCCTAGTAAATCTCCTCTGCACCCTTTCCAAAGCTTCCACATCCTTCCTATAATGCGGTGACCAGAACTGCACGCAATACTCCAGGTGCAGTCTCACCAGAGTTTTGTACAGCTGCAGCATGACCTCGTGGCTCCGAAACTCGATCCCCCTACTAATAAAAGCTAACACACCATATGCCTTCTTAACAGCCCTATTAACCTGGGTAGCAACCTTCAGGGATTTATGTACCTGGACACCAAGATCTCTCTGTTCATCTACACTACCAAGAATCTTCCCATTAGCCCAGTACTCTGCATTCCTGTTACTCCTTCCAAAGTGAATCACCTCACACTTTTCCACATTAAACTCCATTTGCCATCTCTCAGCCCAGCTCTGCAGCCTATCTATGTCCCTCTGTACCCTACAACATCCTTCGGCACTATCCACAACTCCACCAACCTTAGTGTCATCCGCAAATTTACTAACCCACCCTTCTACACCCTCATCCAGGTCATTTATAAAAATGACAAACAGCAGTGGCCCCAAAACAGATCCTTGCGGTACACCACTAGTAACTAAACTCCAGGATGAACATTTGCCATCAACCACCACCCTCTGTCTTCTTTCAGCTAGCCAATTTCTGATCCAAAGCTCTAAATCACCTTCAACCCCATACTTACGTATTTTCTGCAATAGCCTACCGTGGGGAACCTTATCAAACGCCTTACTGAAATCCATATACACCACATCCACTGCTTTACCCTCATCCACCTGTTTGGTCACCTTCTCGAAAAACTCAATAAGGTTTGTGAGGCACGACCTACCCTTCACAAAACCGTGCTGACTATCGCTAATGAACGTATTCTTTTCTAGATGATTATAAATCCTGTCTCATAACCTTTTCCAACATTTTACCCACAACCGAAGTAAGGCTCACAGGTCTATAATTACCAGCTTTATTAAAAAGCTTTTATAAAAAAGGTTAACAATTTGTCCAACACTCTTGGCTCCTGAATTGTCAAGTTTGCCTTAGTTATTTTTAAAAGTCAAAGCGAGATACAATTTTACGAAAGTTTTGTTAAGAAATAACTATCTATTTGTTGATAGTAATTAATTAGGGCATATTGCTCATTTAGAAAGGATATGGTGAAATACACCACCAGAATGTTCTGGTGTTTGCCTATTTTTAATATACCCATTTAGTTAGCTAGTGCTGCTATTTAAGCAGTCTTTTTTGCACACCCCACACAAAAAGGCATATTGTTTTTAAAATAAAAAGCTAAATAAAAATTTAAGATTCTTGCATACATAAAATCCTGACTACCACTACCAGTCAAATGGAATTCATTTATCAACTTCAACCATGCTACTGAAATTCTGTTTCAAAATCTAAGAGAAATGTGTTAATTAGTAATCAAGAACAATATCATTCTGAATATTACACATTATGTACAAAGTATACCTTTACCTTGCAATGTTTGTATAATCTTTGTGCTACTGGTAATGTTCTTATTCAGAATCTCCTTTAAAAAAAAAGGATTTTTATACAAGTTAGAAACTTGAAAACACTGCTTGCTACTCAATACGTTTACAAAATCTGTTCATTATGGTTTTATTATTTGCAATCCAGTTGCCAAACAAAGTGGAACCTTCTTACTACATCATTCGCTCGTTGGTGTCATCTTCTTCCCAGCAGGTTGACTACCATGGATCTTCACCTCGGTCTACCTTGTGCTACCCAATTATTATATTACTATATAAACAGTGACAAAAGCTTATTTCCTAGGACATTGTATCTCCAAAATGAAATGGATTTGCTATATGCCGGGTAATTGTGCAGTATAGTTAAGGCAGCAAAATTAAAACCTGCTCTATTTGTTCACTAAAAATTTTACCTCCTTTTCAATTCTAAGTCTGGATCTCCAAATCAATCTACTTGTTCACTTTCTCACATTTATAGAGAAGAACACTGACTAATGAGACCTGACCCAAGCCTGACAGAACCCCATACGAGCCCGACCCGGTCAGAGTCCATTTTTTCCTGCGCCCAAACCAACCCTCCGTTAACTTACCTGCAATTTTTCACTTTGTTCCTTACCTGCACAAGCTTAAAATAACTGTAGCAAAACCACCTTTAAAAGCCAAAAAGTAAATTAATATTAAAGTCACTTACCTGAGGTGGTGACAGAGCGTGTCCGATCCAGCCCGACCGACCCGAGCCCAAATGCCAGACCCGGAAGTGCGACCCGACCCGAACCCGACACGTCGTCGGGTCCAGTCAGGTTCGTGTCGGGTAGCAGGCCTGTAGCACTGACCTCCTGTGTAAGGCAAATCCCAAAACTAAAATAACAGAAAGTGCACTAAATACTCAGCAGGTCCGGCAGCATCTGTGGAGAGAAGCAGAGTTAACCTCTCCACAGATGCTGCCAGACCTGCTGAGTATTTCCAGCACTTCCTGTTTTTATTGCAGATTTCCAGTATCTGCAGTGTTTTGCTTTTATTTTAGTGCCCCAAAACTAAATCCCACTGCTCTGTACATATGCAATTGCTAAGCCTTTGAACGCAGCACATCTACAGCAAGTAGGCTTATCCGGAAATGCAATCCTGAGCCAATCTCGCATATCACCATGCCAGTGTTGGGCTGCAAGAGAACTGAGTGGGCTCAACATGTTTACAAAGCTGACTAAGGAACAAAGTAGTAGGCTGGGAGACCCAGGAAAATCTGGAATGAGAACAGCAAGTGCCGGAACTACTCAGCAGGTCTGGCAGCATCTGTGCAGAGAGAAACAGTTAACATTTCAGGTCTGTACCCATCATCAGGACTAGCAAAAGTTAGAAATGTAACAGTCTTTGAGCAAGTGAAAGGGGAAAATGTGGGGGGGTGGTGGGAAAGAAGAGACGGAAGGTCTGTGATAGGATGGAGAGGTGGGAAGAGATTAAAGGACAGAGATGTTTGGTAGTACAGATCTTGAGTATTGCTGAAAATAGAGACATGTTGCCGAAGCTTTTCGTCTTCCACTCATCAGGACAATACGCAAGAATAACCAATGCAAGGGAAAACAACTTGAACTTTTTTTTCCTTTCATGGGATGTGGGCATCACTGGCTAAGCCAGCATTTATTACCCATCCCTAATCGACCTTGAGAAGGTGGTGGTGAGCTGCCTTCTTGAACTGCTGCAGTCCATTTGGGGTAAGTACACCCACAGTGCTGTTAGGGAGGGAGTTCCAGGATTTTGACCCAGTGACAGTGAAGGAACGGTGATATAGTTCCAAGTCAGGATGGTGTGTGGCTTGGAGGGGAACCTGCAGGTGGTGGTGTTCCCATGCATCTGCTGCCCTTGTCCTTCTAGGCGGTAGAGGTCACAAGTTTGGAAGGTGCTGTTGAAGAAGCCTTGATGAGTTGCTGCAGTGCATCTTGTAGATGGTACACACTGCTGCCACTGTGCATCAGTGGTGGAGAGAGTGAATGTTTGTGGATGGGGTGCCAATCAAGCGGGCTGCTTTGTCCTGGATGGTGTTGAGCTTCTCGAGTGTTGTTGGAGCTGCACCCATCCAGGCAAGTGGAGAGTATTCCATCACACTCCTGACTTTTGCCTTGTAGATGGTGGACAATCTTTGGGGAGTCAGGAGGGGAGATACTCACCGCAGGGTTCCTAGCCTCTGACCTGCTCTTGCAGCCATGGTATTTACATGGCTACTCCAGTTCAGTTTCTGGTCAATGGTAACACCCAGAATGTTGATAGTGGGGGATTCAGCAATAGTAATGCCATTGAATGTCAAGGGGAGATGGTTAGATTCTCTCTTGTTGGAGATGGTCATTGCCTGGCACTTATGTGGCACGAATGTTACGTGCATGGGAAGAGAGTGCTGATTGGTAGAGGCATTGACAGAGAATACACCAGTTTACAGTGACTGACAGTTAACTGCCAAGCTTTGTTTGACATTTAAACTAGGCAGCTTGACTCTGATTGGTCGAGGTATTGCCAAGGAATAAACCAGCGAATGGCTGTCACTTATTTTGTTCAGCTGAAAGAGGCACAATGTTTGTACATATTCTGTCTGCAAAGAACAGGGCCCTGTGTATTAATATGTGTAGCTTCCAGTATGTGCAAATGCTGCACTCTGCGAACCCAACTGACAACCATAAATTGGTTGTCAGCATAATTCTTAGCACACTGAGGATTATTTAGCAAATGTTGTCCAATCGCGGAATCACATCTAACGTTGGACACTGTGATTTGAGTTTTGCAAGCACGGGATGGTTGGGTACGGCCTGTACCGTGCCTGTTGCGAAAACAGCAAAAGGGACATGTTGTCTTTGGGACGTACACCCTATATACCCAGCATCACACTGGCATTGAAATTCATATATCACATTGCTCATTCGGGTGACAGACAGGACATCTTTTTGGCTTGACAGCAGCATCCTGTTAATGGCAAACACCACACGTGTAGCTACTGCATAGTAGGTGAAACAGCTAGCTTTACCTGTTGCTCAAATTTTTGGGATACTGTAATTTGAGGTAGACTGGGCACTTTTCAGGGCTGAAATTGAAGATCAAAATCAGAGATGTCATGGAACAGAATGCAAATGGAATGCTAAATAGTTGTAGTGAGACACAAAGCATGAGTCTAGACAGAATGTTAATGGCAAAATAATGAACAGCTCGGTCCGAAAGCAAAAACATGAAAAACAAGTTTAAGACTAGCACATGGAAAAAAATTAAGAGAAAATATATAAAAACAAAAAATGACAGAGCTCTCCCCCCTCCCCCTTTCACTAAGACTGTTGCATTTCTAACTTTTATACTACACTCTTACCACCAATGCCAGGGCAATTTCAGAAGCAACCCAATAATCTAAACAATCACCAGAACCCTCCTCAGAAAGGCAGGAGAAAGCTGGGTGTTGCCAATAAATTAAACTGCTCCCACCAATGATACCTGAATACAAAATTCTTATTTAGGTTTGTGGAAAAAGTAACAATAAAACTTGCCTTACAGTGGTTAATCCTTTCACAACACATGGAGATGGCCAGTTTATTGACCCCTAAGCAGCAAGCACTTTAATCAGACAAGAACCCTTATAGAAACATTGAAAAATAGGAGCAGGAGTAGGCCGTTTGGCCCTTCGAGCCTGCACTGCCATTCAATACAATCATGGCTGATCATCCAAACTTAGTAACCTGTTCCCGCTTTCTCCCCATATCCCTTGATCCCATTAGCCCTACGAACTATATCTAACTCTTTCTTGAATATATTTAATGATTTGGCCTCAACTGCTTTCTTTGGTAGAGAATTCCACAGGTTCACCACTCTCTGGGTGAAGAAATCTCTCCTCATCTCAGTCCTAAATGGCTTACCCTTTATCCTTAGACTGTGACCCCTGGTCCTGGACTCCCCCACCATCGGGAACATCCTTCCTGGATCGAGTCTGTCCAGTCCTGTTAGTATTTTGTAGGTTTCTATGAGATCTCCTCTCATTCTTCTAAACTCTAGCGAATACAAGCCTAATCGACCCAATCTCTCTTCAAAAGTCAGTCCTGCCATCCCAGGAATCAGTCTGGTAAACCTTTGCTGCACTCCCTCCACAGCAAGAACATCCTTCCTCAGATAAGGAGATCAAAACTGCACACAATACTCCAGATGTGGTCTCACCAAGACCCTGTATAATTGTAGCAAGACATCCTTGCTCCTGTACGCAAATCCTCTCGCTATGAAGGCCAACATACCATTTGCCTTCTAAACTGCCTGCTGCACCTGCATGCTTACTTTCAACGACTGGTGCACAAGGATACCCAGGTCTCACTACACCTCCCCCTTTCCCAACCTATCGCCGTTCAGATAATAATCTGCCTTTCTGTTTTTGCCACCAATGTGGATAACCTCACATTTATCCACATTATACTGCATCTGCCATGTATTTGCCCACTCACTCAACCTGTCCAAATCACACTGGAGCTTCTGTGAGGAGGATGCAGAGCTCTCACTCCCACCCAGCTTTGGTGCCGTCTGCAAACTTGGATATATTACATTTAATTCCCTCATCTACATCATCAATATATATTGTGAATAGCTGGGGTCCTAGCACTGAACCCTACGGTACCCTACTAGTCACTGCCTGCCACTCGGAAAAAGACTCATTTATTCCTACTCTTTGTTTCCTGCCTGCCAACCAGTTCTCTATCCATGTCAGTACCTTACCCCCAATCCCATGTGCTTTAATTTTGCACGCTAATCTCTTATGTGGGACCTTACCCAAAGCCTTCCAAAAGTCCAAATACACCACATCCACTGGTTCTCCCTTATCTATTCTACTAGTTACATCCTCAAAATTCCAGTAGATTTGTCAAGCATGAGTTCCCTTTCGTAAATCCATGTTGAATTTGTCCGATCCTGTCATTGTTTTCCAAGTGCTCTGCTATTACATCTTTTATAATGGACTCTAGCATTTTCCCCACTACTGATGCCAGGCTAACCGTTCTATAATTCCCTGTTTTCGCTCTACCTCCTTTTTTAAATAGTGGGGTTACATTAGCTACCCTCCAATCCGTTGGAACTGATCCAGAGTCTATAGAATTTTGAAAAATGACCAGCAATGCAGCTACTATTTCTAGGGCCACTTCCTTAAGTACTCTGGGATGTAGATTATCAGGCCCTGGGGATCTATCGGCCTTCAATCCCAATTTCCCTAACACCATTTCCCTACTAATACTGATTTCATATAGTTCCTCCTCACCAGACCCTATGTTCCCCAACATTTCTGGGAGGTAATCTGTGTTCTCCTTTGTGAAGACAGAACCAAAGAACATATTTAATTGGTCTGCCATTTCTTTGTTCCCCATTCTAAACTGCCCCATTTCTGACTGTAAGGGACCCACATTTGTCTTCACTAATCTTTTTCTCTTCACATATCTATAGAAGCTTGTAGTCAGTTTTTATGTTCTCTGCAAGCTTACTCTCATACTCTATTTTCCCCTTCTTAATCAATCCCTTTACCCTCCTTTGCTGAATTCTTAACTCTCCCCAATCCTCAGGTTTCCTGCTTTTTATGCCATTTTGTATTTCTCCTCCTTGGATCTAATACTATCCCTAATTTCTTTTGTAAGCCATGGTTGAGCCACCCTTCCTGTTTTATTTTAGCACCAGACAGGAATGAACTATTGTTGTCATTCATCCAAGCACTTTTTAAATGCTAGCCATTGCCTATCCACTGTTTAGAAGGGTTAAGTAATGTTCCCCAATCTATCATAGCCAACTCACGCCTCATACCTTCATCATTTCCTTTATTTAGATTCAGGACCCTAGTCTCGGAATCAACTCTCTCATTCTCCATCTTAATGAAGAATTCTATCATGTTATGGTCACTCTTCCCCAAGGGACCCCGCAGAAGATTGTTAACTAACCCTTTCACTTTACACATACCTAGTCTAAGATGGCCTGTTCTCTAGTTGGTTCCTCAACATATTGGTCCAAAAAAACATCATGAAAACTCCAGGAATTCCTCCTCCACAGTATTATTGCTAATTCGGTTTGCCCAATCTATATGTAGATTAAAATCACCCATAATTACAGTTGCACCCTTATTGCATGCGTCTCTAATTTCCTGTTTAATGCCATCCTCTACATCACTACTGCTGTTTGGGGGTCTATATACAACCCCCGACGTTTTCTGCCCCTTCGTGTTTCTTAGCTCCACCCATACAGATTCCACATCAGGATTCTCTGAGCCAATATCCTTCCTCACTATTGTATTGACTTCCTCTTTTACTAACCACTTTTACTCCTCCACCTCCTTTCACTTTTTGCCCGTCCTTCCTAAATATTGAATACCCCTGGACCTTCAGTTCCCATCCTTGGTCGCCCTGCAGCCATGTCTCTGTAATCACAACTATATCGTATCCATTTACATCTATTTGCGCGGATTCCGTGCATTGACAAAAATGCCTTTAGGCATGTCTTTTTAACATTCTTAGTCATTATTTCGCACTATGGCCCCATTTGTTCCTTGCCCTTGATTTCTATGCCTTCCACTTTTGCCTTTTTGTTTCATGTCTTTCATTTCTATCCTTGTTTCCTCCTCCTCAGTCTCCCAACTCAGGTTCCCATCCCCCAGCCATTCTACTTTAAATCCTCCACCAACAGCACTAGCAAACGCTCCTGTGAGGACATCAGTTCCGGTCCTGCCTGGGTGTAACAAGTCCCACCTGTACAGTTCCAACCTTCCCCAGAACCGGTCCCGATGTCCCAAGTATCTAAATCCCTCCCTCCTGCACCATTTCTCCAGCCACGTATTCATCTGGTCTACTCTCCTGTCTCTATACTCAATAAAACATCGCACAGGAAGTAATCCTGAGATTACTACCTTTGAGGTCCTGCTTTTTAATTTATCTCCGAACTTCTTCAATTTATCTTACAAGACCTCATCCCTTTTTATAGGGACAGAGACAGACAGACAGAAAGAGAGAGAGAGAGAGAAGGGAGAGCGAGACAGGGAGAAGGGAGAGCGAGACAGGGAGAAGGGAGAGCGAGACAGGGAGAAGGGAGAGCGAGACAGGGAGAAGGGAGAGCGAGACAGGGAGAAGGGAGAGCGAGAGAGTGGACAGACGAGAGAGAGAGAGAACGAGAGAGTGGACAGACGAGAGAGAGAGAGAAGAGAGAGTGGACAGACGAGAGAGAGAGAGAGAAGAGAGAGTGGACAGACGAGAGAGAGAGAGAAGAGAGAGTGGACAGACGAGAGAGAGAGAGAAGAGAGAGTGGACAGACGAGAGAGAGAGAGAAGAGAGAGTGGACAGACGAGAGAGAGAGAGAAGAGAGAGTGGACAGACGAGAGAGAGAGAGAAGAGAGAGTGGACAGACGAGAGAGAGAGAGAAGAGAGAGTGGACAGACGAGAGAGAGAGAGAAGAGAGAGTGGACAGACGAGAGAGAGAGAGAAGAGAGAGTGGACAGACGAGAGAGAGAGAGAAGAGAGAGTGGACAGACGAGAGAGAGAGAGAAGAGAGAGTGGACAGACGAGAGAGAGAGAGAAGAGAGAGTGGACAGACGAGAGAGAGAGAGAAGAGAGAGTGGACAGACGAGAGAGAGAGTGGACAGACGAGAGAGAGAGTGGACAGACAAAAGAGAGAGTGGACAGACAAAGAGAGAGTGGACAGACAAAAGAGAGAGTGGACAGACAGAGAGAGAGAGAGAAGAGAGAGTGGACAGACAAGAGAGAGAGAGGACAGACAAGAGAGAGACAGAGAGAGTGGACAGACAAGAGAGAGAGAGAGAGGACAGACAAGAGAGAGAGAGAGAGAGAGAGTGGACAGACAAGAGAGAGAGAGAGAAGAGAGAGTGGACAGACAAGAGAGAGAGAGAGTGGACAGACGAGAGAGAGAGAGAGAAGAGAGAGTGGACAGACGAGAGAGAGAGAGAGAAGAGAGAGTGAACAGACGAGAGAGAGAAGAGAGAGTGGACAGACGAGAGAGAGAGAGAGAAGAGAGAGTGGACAGACGAGAGAGAGAGAGAGAAGAGAGAGTGGACAGACGAGAGAGAGAGAGAGAAGAGAGAGTGGACAGACGAGAGAGAGAGAGAGAAGAGAGAGTGGACAGACGAGAGAGAGAGAGAGAAGAGAGAGTGGACAGACGAGAGAGAGAGAGAGAAGAGAGAGTGGACAGACGAGAGAGAGAGAGAGAAGAGAGAGTGGACAGACGAGAGAGAGAGAGAGAAGAGAGAGTGGACAGACGAGAGAGAGAGAGAGAAGAGAGAGTGGACAGACGAGAGAGAGAGAGAGAAGAGAGAGTGGACAGACAAGAGAGAGAGAGAGAGAGTGGACAGACAAGAGAGAGAGAGAGAGAGTGGACAGACAAGAGAGAGAGAGAGAGAGTGGACAGACAAGAGAGAGAGAGAGAGTGGACAGACAAGAGAGAGAGAGAGAGTGGACAGACAAGAGAGAGAGAGAGAGTGGACAGACAAGAGAGAGAGAGAGGAGAGAGAGTGGACAGACAAGAGAGAGAGAGAGAGAAGAGAGAGTGGACAGACAAGAGAGAGAGAGAGTGGACAGACGAGAGAGAGAGAGAGAAGAGAGAGTGGACAGACGAGAGAGAGAGAGAGAAGAGAGAGTGAACAGACGAGAGAGAGAGAGAAGAGAGAGTGGACAGACGAGAGAGAGAGAGAGAGAGAGTGTGGACAGACGAGAGAGAGAGAGAGAGAGAGAGAGAGTGGACAGACAAGAGAGAGAGAGAGTGGACAGACAAGAGAGAGAGAGAGAAGAGAGAGTGGACAGACAAGAGAGAGAGAGAGAGAAGAGAGAGTGGACAGACAAGAGAGAGAGAGAGTGGACAGACAAGAGAGAGAGAAGAGAGTGGACAGACGAGAGAGAGAGAGAGAAGAGAGAGTGGACAGACGAGAGAGAGAGAGAGAAGAGAGAGTGACAGACGAGAGAGAGAGAGAAGAGAGAGTGGACAGACAAGAGAGAGAGAGAGAAGAGAGAGTGGACAGACAAGAGAGAGAGAGAGAGAAGAGAGAGTGGACAGACAAAGAGAGAGAGAGAGAGGACAGACGAAGAGAGAGAGAGAGAAGAGAGAGTGGACAGACGAGAGAGAGAGAGAGAAGAGAGAGTGAACAGACGAGAGAGAGAGAGAAGAGAGGAGTGGACAGACGAGAGAGAGAAGAGAAGAGAGAGTGGACAGACGAGAGAGAGAGAGAAGAGAGAGTGGACAGACGAGAGAGAGAGATAGAGAAGAGAGAGTGGACAGACGAGAGAGAGAGATAGAGAAGAGAGAGTGGACAGACGATAGAGAGAGATAGAGAAGAGAGTGTGGAAGACGAGTGAGAGAGAGAGAGAGAGAGAGAGAGTGGACA